>NC_135497.1:101815740-102070740 GCF_052857255.1 Amblyomma americanum
GGGGCGTATACTTATGGTGCACGTGTTGTTTGTAGGATGAACCCTGATTCGGGTACGCGTCCGCTCCTGAAGCTGTGACGCCGCTTGAAGGATCGTTTCCCGTAGTAGTCGGGGCGGAAGGAGGTCCAGCTGTAGCCCGCCTCGAGACCGGAATATTATTTTGTAGTCAGCAGCCGGGAGCGGCGGCTGCTGCCGCGAACGCTGCGCAGCTGCGCGCGTGGCTTGCAGGTGCGACTGGCATGCAGCAGGTCTTGTTGACGTGCAGAAGTCCTGGGATCGGGCAGACACACTAAGGACGTGGGGCCAGTCCCTTGGGTCGTAGTCCCGGGGGTGGGGGGTCTCTCCCTGCTCCTGCACCTCCATGGTACGGGGGAGCGACCGTGAGCGAGCGCGGACACAGCAGGCGGCGAAGTAGGCACAGCGCGCGCGCGCGAACGCTCAGGCCGGATGCTGGGAAGCGATTGCCGCCGAGACAGGGAGCCGGATCAGCGGGAGCTCGGAAAAACGCGACCGCTCTCCTCGGAGGTTCCAGGCGGTCCGTCTTGTTGGAAACGTCTCCCGCTCCCCTGCTTGCTGAGTGTGAATTAACGCACCACGAGGCGTGGCGCACGGACTGCGCGCACGAGGCTGTCAAGTGCCCCCATCCGACAGCGACAGACGCAGCGCAAGGGACGAGACGCGATACGGACGGCGCGATAGAGAGTACGGCGACGAATAGCCGAAAGCGGGCAACGAAACTAGCAGAAGGCAAAACAGTTTCGTTTTCCATTACGCGCACTGGGATTCGCTTTACGACTAGGACACATTCTCTTAATATTTTACATAGATGGGCATTCATTTTGTACCTTTGGAACGGTGAATTTTTTTTTCCTGCCCGTTTGGCTCGAACCTGGAGCGGTGGCTGCCGATTCGGCTGCTGAGCAGCTGTATACGTCGCGGTATCAAACCCCGGCGGCAGAAGCCACGTTTCGAAGGAGGCGAAATACAAAAGCCGCCCGTGCGCTATGCGACATCGATGCTTGTTAAATAATTCCGGTTGGTTAAATTAATCCGAAGCCCTCACCTACGGCGCCTCTTTCTCTCGTTTCTTTCGACCTGTCTTTTATCAGGACTGTAGTCAAGGCGCAGCTGCGGCTGAGAAAAGTGAGACACTTGCTGCCCGTTACTTAATGGAAAAACCAATTTATTACTTTATATTTCTTTTCTTTTCATAGCTTCATGCTGTTTCTCTCTCCTGCTAAATGCACTCGTCTCGACTCATGCGAGCAGTAGGCGCAACGAAGTCCAGAGACATGATGAGGGCGACATCGGCAAAGAGTTCAACGCCAGCCCCAACTCATCGGCCAAAGATACTGACCTCAGCCGCACAGGTACCCCTAAGCCTGCCCGAAAGCGTCTTCCGCCGACCCCGAGGAAAGATGACTTCGACGTCTGCCGCCCCATAGTGTCCTGAACGAGCGAGCAGTTGAGCCAGGTGCAGGCGTCTAAGCTCCTCCTGGACAATTGCAAAATTTCGCTTCCACGCCACCACCAGTGGGAAGACGGCGGGGCTGAAGGCGCGAGGAAGCATCGGTGTTTTGGATGTGGCGCTGCGACGCTGGAGAGGCAGTGCTCACCCGCTGCGTCTGTTGAAGGACTGCGCCGTTCCTGGTGCCGGTGGTGCCGGCGGAGTTGAGGGTCAAGCAGAAGGCGTCTCTTCCTCGACCATCCACGTGGCCGTCCGCACCTGAAGTCGGGGGTCGTCGTCTTTTACGGCCCGCAGCAATTATTTGTTCACTGTAGTTTTAAATGAAGCTTCACTGCGATGGTATCTATTAACATTTGCTCATTACAAAGCGTACTATTCTACCTGTCAATATTAAGCAAATTACGCACACTTCGCCTTTCCGTTTTCCTCTTCGCCACTAGGGAACGCGTCGATGTCTGTGGTGACGTTACCGCAGAAAGGAGGAGGAATTCGCCATAGAGAGCGAGCGGGGCGGGGGAGGGGGAGGGGATAAAAGGCAACTTGAGAACCACTGCAGTTACTCCTTGAGACGCTCCATGCAGCCATGGCCGGAAAGAAGAGAGGGCATATATCAGCGCTGGGCTGCATCCTTGGTCCCCGAGCTGGGCGGCTATGTTCAAGAATGCACTTCAATGTGTCGCTACAGGCTATTAGCTCTCCGCAACTAGTGGCATGTCTTGTAGCATAAATATAGTCCGTATTCAAGCACGCTCCCTCGGTTCTTGCTAAAAGCAATTTGTTCTATAATGCACGACTTTGCTGCGTTGTACAGTAAGTGTCATACTTAGAACATACTTAGCAGAAACACGGCAAAACGGGAGAAGCTGGAGGGGGGGGGGGGTGCGGACGCAGCGCTTCGCGAAGTGTTGCCGCCGAGAGCCGGCAAAAATGGGCGGCACCAGTCATATGCAAAGAAAGAGCGGCCGGTCGTCCTGGCTGCAGCGTTTTGCAAAGTGGCGGCTTCAACCTGCGCGTTGTTGCCTTTCTCGGAACCCCCTCCTTTCACCCATGCCCATACCCCTGGCTCTGAGTAGTGATCCCCGCAGAGGGACATTGGAGAATGAGAAGTCTATAGCGTTGGCACTGGAGCTCATGCATTATCTACGCTGTCATACGTTCAGGCTTTTCGCGCGATAGGCTTGCTTGAATGCACCGAAATAATTTATCTGCACACCCGCATCACGTAAAAGTTTGCTGCCAACCTTACGCAGAGAATTGAAGCCCACGCCGCATGCAACGAAGGGTAACACGGGTAAGTTTTGCACGGTCGCCGGTTGTAGCAGCGCGTCGCACGCTGTAGCCAGCAGGGACAGCCCCGTTCTCATACCCGCGTTCATGCACCACCGACGTCAGCGGAAGACGACGCAACATACAAAGAGCAAATCGCTGAACATTAGCAGAATATCGGGAAAAACCGCACCATTTTACCCCGTCACTCAACACGGAACAAGCACACGAGAAGATGGAACACGGAACAAGCAACCTCACAAATGCTCTGCAACCTCAGATGGGGCGACACAGCTCACTGTCCAAACTGTCTGCAGATCAGGGCAGAGTCTATCCACCTTCTACATTCACGTAAGATTGCGATTACGTCTCCTTATTTTCCTTGCCCACCCCCTCCTTCCTGTAACGCTTGGCTTCGTTCTTTTTAACCGAGCATCAGTGCTGCTGCTGTTGTTGCTCTCTGGCTTTTGTTCTGCTCAAAAAGTTAATGGCACGTACCCACTGCGGGGGATTGGTCAAGACACCGGTGGTTACTGAAAGATGCTGAAAAATGTTTTTGAAATAAGCAAAAAAAATAAATTGAGGTTCGATGATTGAAATTGAGGACAATTCAGAAAACTGTGAGATTGGTGACTGAAAATGGGGAACGCCACCTACGAGGCGGCGTGGTCGAAAAGAACTAAGACGCTGGAAAGTTGACGAGGCCCGACAACAAGCAGGGCGTGTGTTTTCCCGTTCCTGTGCAGAACATGCTATTGGCCTCCGTTGCTGTCTTCCGTCTTCTCTCCTCCTACTGCCTACATTTTTGCCCTCCTGGCTGTCACTCTAGTCACCTTCTTTTATTTCCACCTGCCATCGTTAAGGTGCCACCATCACATTTGGGTTCAGCCACAGATCTGTTTGTACTGCTGTTCAAAACTTCCTCCTGGAATCTCATCGACTGCCTTGCTAAGTTTCACAAAATTTTCTTTTCGATCAGTTATTACATTTTTACTTAAAAATTGTTTTTCTAATCCCCTCTTCTTTTTTATTCTTATTATTATGATTATTATTAATATATAATTATTATTTGGTTATGTATTTATTTATTTATTTAGAAATAAAAATTCTTATCCCTTATCTGTTCATGACGTAGAATGCATCGCTGTTGCTTTCCCTCGCTTTTCTTTTGTTTTTAGTGAGTACAGGTGAATAGACACCTCTGCCTCCCGATTCTTGGCCGATCCCCCAGTGTGTGTATGTGCCATCTTTTGAAAGGCTAACAACTACAACAGCAGGTGCCCGATGAATAAGGCACTTTCTGCAACTCCCTCTTCGTTTTCCTTTTACAAGTAAAATCATTGCCACCAACGCCGCCTGCCATACTGCGAAACCACGGGCGAAACCGAGGCGCGGGGGAGCAGTGCGCTACAGCCCGCCGACAACGCCGGCGGAGTTTCGCAGGCCGCGCTTTGCATTTAGGAGCTCCACGAAGAAATGGCATCACGGTTACAGAAGTGTTACTCGAAACTCTGCAACAGTTGGCGTTCAACTGGGTTGGAAAAGTGCTTTCTGCTTTCTTGTGGTTCGATATGCTACATTTCATTCCCTTTCTCCATAACACCCCTTGCCTAGAGGGTAAAATAATTAAATAAATAAATATATAAATATATAAAAGTATTGTCCCAGTAGCCAGTACACAATAAATGACAGCGTCTCTCATAACCAGAAAAAGAGCTACAGATATTACTAGAACATAGAGCGCCCCTGCAATCATTGTCCTAGTCAGAAGCAGTTCCCGCTGCCCAGCCAATGAGAGCATTAGCCACTTCTAGCATATGAACAGCCTCAAGTTTAGTTGGGACCGGCAATGTATGAATGAATGATTATTATTGTTATTACGAAGTTAATGAATGAACCTGGCAGTGTTTCTGCTCCAAGGGCAACCAGACGATTCAGCCTAAAGAAGTGGTAGACGAAGGTTGGGGGTTTTCGGCGACTCGTTCTTCGCACAAAATTTAAATATGTGTTCACGATTATGACGTGTTCTTTTACTGAGTTATTTCGCCATCGCCAGAATTTTGGTAGATCGCTCCTAATGGGTGCAAGCGATTAACCTTGCGAAGCCAGCAGCAGTCTTCGATTACTGATAATAAATCAGTTCCTGGTTCGGAAAATATATTGTTTGGACTCATTGGTCCTTCTGTAACGATACTCGCACAATATCGAATACCGATGGACGGCACACGATGGCGAAGTGCTAGCGGTCCATACTGTATAGTCGTGTCTTTTCTTTACGTCGACCCTCGGTCGTTCGTACAGCGCAAGTAACGTTGATCCTGATTGAGTAAGCGGAACGTCTCACTAGGCTTCACCTTGCGCGCATCTGTGAATCCTTCGCCTGGATATACACTTACGCAATCGCGGAGGCTTCCTTGCAAGTGTATTTGCAAAATCCTGCGAGGTAACTGGCAGTAGGCGAGTTTTTCCGACGTATCCTCATCGCCTTAATTTGAGCTTGCCTTTGTGACCGTTGACTCTTGTGACATTACCGGCAAAAACCCTTCCTACCATTTCAATTCGCGCTCAGATTGTCGATGCTACGAACGCTCTTAAGTGGTTCTCTCCTATGCACCTGGATATTGGGGATCTGTAAATTACAGCAAACTATTTTGAAGTCCCATCTTTGGCCTGTAAACTTGGCAACATACAAACGCATGCACACCGCGCTTGTTTTTGGACGTGCTGTGTATCGCTGGTTATCCACTCGAGCTCCAACTTTTTGACGTCCGAGGATTCAATAGCGTTACTGGAGCGTTCCATGATCCATTGTTAAGCAGCGCTAACCGGGAGTGACATATGGAACACCTTATACACGTCTGGTAAAATAACTGCTAAGATGCTCTGCCTGTATGGACCGCTCACTGGTGTTCTCCATAATCGGCCAAAAATGGAAAGTGCTAGTTGGTTAATTAGCAGGACACGAATTAGTCAACAAGAATTAGAAGGAAGATACAAAAACGAGCAGTTGAGCATAGCCAGGTTGACGTAATACAAGCAAGGTATTGTGTTAAATGTATTGAACCGAGATGCGGGATTATCGCAGGCTTTAGCAAGAGAACCGATGTGATCGCGATGAGAAAAATTTGTAAGATGGAGCTGTGCCTGAGAATGGCGGTGCCAGATGGTAGAAGAACTAGAATGCTCTAACTGAGGCCAATGGAGCATGACAGTGGGCGAACGGAAGTGGGAGCACTTTCATGCGGGGGTAGGGCATGCGCAGTTCCGCTGCGCCGATCCACGCCGTGAGCAATCCGTGCTGCTCCGTGCTTTTATTTCTGTTCCTTCGTTCTGCGCATGCGCGCCTTTCTGTTCCTTCTCCCCGGATCCACTAGTTGAAAACAAACCGCCATGTCATACGAAGCATGGGCAGAGCGGATTGACCACAGGTGCCAGTAGCAGCTGAAAGCCCACATCTGCCACTTCGGACGCGCAGTTGGCGCCAGGTGGAAGCGGACTTTATCGCGCATCCGGCGTTCGCGGGCATTATTTTGCTTGCATTGCACATTCCCGAAAGGCCGCCACGTTTGTTAAGAAAGCGTGAATATAGCTTTAATTTCATTCTGAATTCGGACTTCAGTTCAGCATCCCTTCTGGCAAATATCGAGAAAACGATGGAGTTGTCGAAACGCACGAGGATGATTGCCACTGCAGCAATGAATAATCTTGAAACAATGATTGCCAGTCATGTTAGCTAGCACGCATGGAGAGAATAGTTTGAAAGCGAGCGTCGTGAAGTGGCATACAGCTCTAGCAGCGCAGTGACCGTTCCAGTGCCCCAAGCACTCCTTCCCCCGGCGTGCTACTGCTTTAGTGCTTCCCTGCTCGGCACGTCTGCTCCTGTTCGCCCGCTGGAATGTGCCACAAGAGGAAGCACCTGCTCTTTTAACGCCCTAATTCTCAAGAAGGATAAGAGGCAGCAAAACAGCCAAGAACGCTCTGCTGATTCTGGTTCACGGCAAAAGGGTCATTGAGGAGAGAGTGCTGTACCAGTTATCGTATTAACAGACGTCCCACACTAAAGAGCGCAGAAAGGGTATTACACATCTGCCCTTTTAAAGGACCACGCAGTACTTGAACTTAAATAACATGTGGGGCGTGAAGACGAGAGCAATGTGCGCTTCTACAAGGGAGCGCTTGCAGGGAAGCTGAATTGGGGATCGGTGGAAGCACAGTTTTTGTAGCCTGAGTCATATCTGCTCAGTGAAAACTGAAAAACACTTAAGGGTGGTAGAATTAGCGCTCCAAGGTTGTAACATGTTAATTAAAACAAACTTGGTAAGCTCTATATACTCGACCAAAGTATTTTCTGCTCCAGAAAAAAAAAACAAGAAGTCGAAGCTTGAAGACAGGTGCACCAGGCAAATAAGAAGTCCTAGTTCTAAAATTGAACGCGGTGCATCGGTGAACTGAAGCAACACTAGAAAAAAAAAAGAATCTGGAGAATCAGCGCCACAATCGGCTCTTTCTGGAGCGAGTAATTTTAAGCACGAAGAAAAGGAAGACAAGGAAAGGCATGAAGCATGCAGGTGACGTCTACCGCGTTCGCCCGTGCGGCCACATGTGAGGACCTCGCGATTTCGGAAAAAGAAATAGTTCCTATTCCACAAGGCATAACCTTGACGTCGGATCAGTCGCGTGAGCTTACGTCTTTCCATCTGAACTCGCAGCCGAGTCTAACTTGACAACAATAAGCCGGGACATTTTCTTAGCCGCTGCTGAGCTGTCCCTCGTACGAATAGGAGCACGGTCGAGAGAGACGTGTTCCAGCGAAGGGTAATACAAATACCGGGACAGTCGGGTGGAAGCCCTTCTGAGAGAAACCAGAGGGCATATTTCACGATGCGTGAAATTGTCCAAATCCAGGTAGGCCAATGTGGAAACCAGATCGGTGCGAAGGTAAGTCACCTCTTCAAGCGTCTGTAATTTCGCCGCTCAAGCCCATGCTGGTTTGTTTTTGTTTTAGAGTATGTTGCAGTGAGTTTTATTCGCAAATTCACGTCGGATCGGTAGCACCGTGTTCAAAAACCTCATTTCAGGCTGTGGGCGTAAGCACCGAGTTGTGAACAAGTCGCGGCTGCTTGTAGCCGCAGTTGCTCTATACCTAGTCGCGGCTTCTGTGTCACATTGTTCGGATCCGGCTCGCAACGAATTGCGTGTTTTAAGAGGGATGCCTTCACGTTTATGCTTTAACGACCACTAGCACATCATGAGCGCGACCTTAGCCGTCGTCTGAGATTTGTTTTAACTTTGCTGAGTTATTTTGTATTGCTGGTGGGTGGCAGATTGCGATGGCTGCAGCCAATTGTCCATTATCTGCCAAGGATGGGGAAAGGGAAATAGTTAACAAATGTTTTGCTCTTGGTGTGACTATCACTCGTAACGCGACTGAAAGGATTGAAGTAACTGTGAGTCTCTGCCGAAATCCCGCGGCCGGTTTGCTGCGGGACCTGGGACAGCGAACCCTACAGCTCCGACAAAAAGGAACTGGTAGCTGTAGATTTGTTGCCTGAGGCGTTTAACATGATTTCATGTTTCGCGCAATTTTCATGCGCTGATCGTCCTTTGATGGTCGTGCGCACTTGATGTGACGGTGTGCTGGTTTGTGATTTCTTTGCCCGCTTGTAGTTCTGGGAGGACATTAGCGCTGAACATTCGGTTGATGCCAACGGCGAATACTCCGGATCTTCTAATCAGAGGCTTGAAAGAATCAACATATTCTATGCTGATGCCGGTGGTGCGTGCCTTTCTCTAGTTCGTTACTTTCACTGTACAGCTGTCGCGTCTCGTTGAGTGCGCCGTGCTGCTTTTTCACGCAATTAAAATGACGCCTGATTTCACAGTGGAGCAGTCGGCGACATGCCCGTGTTGTTTGAGCTTTGCGTTCTATTCGTGCATGATTTTGTGGCATTGACAGTGTAGCGTCTAGCAGCCTTTCGCATTTGAGACATTTTGCATTATTGGAGCTTTTCCAGCTTGATTGTCTGCAGTCCCACAAATCTCTCTTTGAGTGCCCTTGACGTGTGCGTCTTGTACCGCATCGTTGTGGCGCCAAAATACGCTATTTTTCACCTCAGCAGGCAAAGTTCTCTCTCGTTGCCCTGTGTGCCGTACGAGTTTCATTTATTTATTTATTTGATTTCAAGTGGTCCAATCAATACTTTAGGTATAACATGACTTCTTATCGGAATGACCGGATCACAGCGATAAATTTCTGGCTGCCGCTGTCACTTCAATTTAGTTTCTTTTAACAATCTTTACGAATGGCCCTTCTAAATACTTATTTTTTACTCCACACCCAGTGTAATAAATGTTTTTAAAACTCTTATTAAAGGCTTTTATCTCGGCTCTGACTTGCTTTGACTTGTTTAGCTGCACGTTTTCTCATCCTTGTTGCTTTCGCTCGCTTATTTTCTCATTTCTGTCGCGTTTTCGTCTGTACCGCTCCCTGGAACCATTCAAGCGAGGTGATGCATTCATTCGTAATTGACACATATCATCTTTTCTGCCGCGTTCTGAATGAGATTTCATTTTTGCTTCAGGTGGGAGGTACGTTTCTCGTTCGATCCTGGTTGACCTGGAGCCAGGAACCATGGACGCCGTCCGCTCGAGTCGACTGGGGGCGCTGTTTCGTCCAGACAACTTCGTGTTTGGTGAGCGGTTGCTCTTCACTGTCTGGGCTCCTGCCGACTTAGATTTTAAGAGGGGCTTAAACAACAGGACTGAATCCCATGCCTAAACGAGCGGTGAGCATCAATTACACCTTAAATGAAAAGAAAAAGCTACATATGCAAATACACCCGCTCACACACTACTTCTTTCCTGTCCTACTAGTCCTAAATCTAGAGTGTTTAACCTGAGCGCTTTTAGGGAGAAATTTTCCGAATAGTGTGTGATCTTAATTTTAAGCCAGCCGTACCATTATAGTACACAGACTTTTGTCGTGAAACAGGAATTTTAGGCATATAGTTGATACAACTATGTTGACGTGACTTAGCGAATGTTTAGGCGAGAAAATAGGAGGGGGATGGCATTTCCACAGCGATAAAAATTCCCTAGAAAATCATCAATTCTTTTTTTTTCCGCCGAAAGTCCAAGAGCATGCATTGCCCAAAAAAGAGTGCTCCCAGCATGAACCGTCCATAAATTTCTCTACTGAGACGTTGAATATTACGCCTGCTATGATTTCACATACATTCTAAATATTGCATATGAAGTCGATATGAAGCATACGGTTCAGATATGGGCTCATCGACAGTGCATACGCGAACATGCGGACTTCGTATGACGCCATGCACACCACATTAAAATGACGTGAAATTGATATGGAAAGTTAAGGGACCCCTTACTGCGGACGTATCGAAGGCATACATATTTTCTTTTATTTTTTGATACCATATAGGGACTCTATAATGTCGTAATTCCAGATGAGCGGTTCGTATGGCATGCTTCAGTAGGGCGTCCCTTACTATAAGCAGCCTTTTTTGTTTTTGTTTTATTAAACTTGCGCACCTATTTCACAAGTCTGCGTTATAAACACGGAAGGCATTGCACAGTGGTTTCATTTTGCCACCGTCGGTGTTACGAGGGTTGCACCACTACGCTGCCCATTAAATAATCGTTTTCGTGCAGTGAACCGGTTTCCCGAAGAAATATATTGTTTTCTTTGTGGAAAAAATTGGCGGTGGTTTGGCTTTCATTAAACCTGGAGTGACGCGATAGCTACAGCTGGCCGAGTGGAACTTGGTCACGTGGCCAATCACGTGACGAACCACGCCATCAGCCATGGCGCCACGCCGCCGGCAGTTGCTATGCACCATGTGACCAACCACATGACAGCGTGGCGGCGCAGCCACAGGGTGGCAGTGACGTCCGGTAGCAACAAGACATGGTGCCATTTTAACCTTGACAAAGTGGGTGTCAAACCAACCAGCTTTTCAAGCATAACGAGACCCGCCCATAATCCAACCTTTTTGCTGAGTCTCCTCACACTGACACGTGACGCTGAGCTCCTGCCACCACGACCTGACACATTTTACTCCGCAAGCAGAGTGGAGGCCGCCCCACACAGAGCGAACTTTCCCGACGAAAGTGCCGTCGTCATGCTGCGCACTTGCGGCGAAAAACCGGCGGCCGCTGTTGCCATGATTTCAGTGTTGCTAGAAACGGCGTGATTCTAGCCTCAGTAAAGATTCTAGCAGGACGGGCTGCGCACACTTTGCAGTGGTGACTGTGATCGGGTCTAGCCGCGGCGTGTAGCTGTGTGGGGTGCGATAGCGTTTTTGTCTGCCAGAAAAGTATTGGTCCCGTCTGAACGGCTTCGATCAATTTATGGTATTACACGACGCGCGGAGCTTGCGTAGCCACATTCACCCTAGCTGGCTAGCCGAGTGAAATGCGGTGGGCAGAGGTCAGACGCGGTCACGCCCTGATTGGTCGGATCAGGCAGACAAGCATTGGCCACTTCCGGCGAGCAGCTGAGCGCTCGTCGAACCTATCCAGCTCGACATGATCGATGGCGAACTGCCGCCGGCCGCCCGGTGGACGCCGCCGTGCGGCTGTTGGCCAGTTTTTCGCGGGAAAATCGCTCCGAGTGTGTCGGCCTTTAGTAATACGTTGAAAAATGCCGCCGTTTTTCCAATTTGAAGCTTTAGAGAAACTGGAGAGGAGGATAGTGAGGATTAGGAAATACTGGTGAGGATGAAACTGGAGAGGAGCAACGTGGGAAGGTGACAAGTGGAGGGGGAAGGCACTACCAGCGCAAACTCCACCGCAGCAATCGCAATGTTTGCCTGTGAATTTTTTTATCCCTGTCAGGATCGGTGTCAAGGAAAACGTTTTTCGTTCAACAAGGCTAAAGCAGTGCCTGGCACGGACCACAAGAGCGAAAATATAGCAGAATAATAATGGAGTTGTGCGCATTTTGCAGGCACTCTGGGGTCATGAATAGCAGTGTACAATTATACATCAAGAAGAAAGTGTACAAAGTTGCATCTTGACAGTAGCCACCTGTGTAACGGAGTCTTGAAGCTGAACGAAAAGGCTCAAAATTAAGTTGAAGACAGCGTAGCAAGCAATGGAAGAGAAAATTAACAAGAGAACAGAGCAGCAAACGATATAGTTGAAATCATGGGCAGGACATGTAATGCGAAATCAAGATAGCCGATGGGCCGCCAATACTGGAAGGGCTCCGAGAGAAGGCAAGCGCAGTAGGGGCCGGAAGAAAGTCAGGTGGGCCGACTAGATTAGGAAGTTTGCGGGGGTATGGTGACCGCAGCTGGGACAGGACGGAGTTAATTGGAATAATATATTCAGAGGCATTTGTCCCTCCGTGCACACAGGCCGATTATGATGATGACAATTGCGCAAATCTCCTCAAATTTGAGGTTACAAATCGCTTTCCATCCTCCGTACGTGACAGGTACACATGTTGGCAGGACAGCAACCAGCCTTCCTGTTCTTTTAGTCAAAGCGTAGCTGATGATTCGCGAAAATGATTGCGGCTGCCGGTTGTCATCACACAAGCCCACTTACGGCTTCAACGCTCCCGTTCTTCTATTCTGGGTATGTGTAACGGTGCTCAGTAAAGGATAGTCAGTAGCATTGTTTTTTTTATTTTTAGTTTCAAAATAATCAAGAAATGATCGAAAAACTCGCCACCTCCATTTTGTAGTTACCACAGTCAATATTCCCTAGAGAGAGAAGTGGTGCATCGTCTATGCGAGTCTTTTAGAGAGCGCTTCTTCCACCACGGGAATGCCAGGAAGATGGGGTTTCATTTTTGGCTTGGCATAGTTGGTCCGTAAACGTGGATTTCACCTCTGAATCAGTCGCCGCGTCACCATGCTCCCCTCTGCGCACACGTTGAGCTTATTTGATAATGTATTTATTTATCTACTTAGCTATTTATATACTCTAAGGGCCCTTTCGGGTATTACATAGGGAGGAGTCAGTAAAGCAAAAATCATGACAACAAGCACGTGAGAAAAAGTTGCACTTCACTTATTTTAACTATTCATTTTTTAATGAATTTAGCGCACGTGTGAGGCTGGTATGCAAACTTTAAGACCATTTCTTCGTGGTTTATCTCGAGAAGCCTCATTTCTACGGCTGAATTAACATTTCATGCCAAACAATAGCCAAGCAAAATACGAAACCTCATATTTCATGTATTACTGCGCCTACACATGTATTACGCTACTACACATCTTGCTGCAGTGTGGGTAACGTCTTTTGCGGCCTAGGGGTGTGCGAATAGTACTTTCTAAAAAACCGAAACAAATACGAATAGCGCAGGTTCGCTATGAAATCGAATTACAATGGTACCACTAAATATTAAGAAACTATGGTACTCATAACTTTGCTATCACCGTTAAATAAAGAAATCAGTTTGCCGCAATTAACAAAAATGGGTATTTAGTTCATTTTGTGCAGCTAAAGCTACCCTGATTCGTTTTCTCTTACAGCCCATAGGAGGCAATTCGCTGACGTAGAAATCGCAACACCTGCGCAGAAAAATGTCGTTACTGTTCTCGAGGAATAATCTATTCATCTTGCTTGGTTTGACATTTACTTTCAGTGGTCCTTAAAGCGAGTCAGGAACCTGACAGGCTGGTTAGCAGCCTTGCGATCTTCGCAACTCTTGCACACTCACATGGGCTCACGCTACTACACATCTTGCTGTAGTGTGGGTAACGTCTTTTGCGGCCTAGGGGTGTGCGAATAGTACTTTCTGAGAACCGAAACAAATACGAATAGCGCAGGTTCGCCATGAAATAGAATTAGAATAGTACCGCTAAAAATAAAAAAATACGCATCGATCAGTTATTAAAACCAACTCGATTGTGAATCAAACATTTTTATGATTATTCGCTGCTTGTTAGAATATTCCCACAAAACAAATGATAGTACCACACAGAGAAGCGCTAACGGCGGCACTGTGGTAAGGAGGTAGGCCTTATGGAGCTGTAGAGAGAGCTGTCAAATGAGGCAACACTTATCTTCCAAGGGGGTACATGAAGTCAGAATATTAGCTTTACGACCATCATGTCAAACTACTGACAGGACAGTTGTCTTTTATACTTATGACGATACCGTAAATCTAGCGGCATATTTCAATAGCTGAGGAGCGAGAGCTGCGTAGGAATCATGGTTTTTGTGAGGGCACATAACCGCAGGGTCTGCTAAACCTACCCCAGCCCTTCTCGTGTAGCCCAGTCTTAGAGCTCATATTCGATCATTATGAACGCTGCCACAAGAATGGAAATGAATAGTGGCGGCGTGGAACCTTACAAACCTCGCAGATCGATAGCATCAGTGTGCTGTGCGCCGTCTGAATGGACCGTTTTCTTTAATGGCCATGGAAGAAAACTACGGCATGCCTTAGTCGACGTTCTTATTCGAAAAATATTCGGTTAATTTCGATTCGTTTGGAATAATTTTGAACGAATGCAATTTGATTCGCTCAGCCAAACAATCGAATAGAAAGATATTTGATACACTGCTCAAAAATTTCTATTAATCGCACGTCCGTATACTGCTGCCGAAGCGTTTAACATAAAATTCCGCATGAGGCGCTTTCTGGAGTGTTAATGCGCTGGCAGCACAACATGTCCTATCCGGGAACTCCATCTGTTGCCTGCTTTTAATCGCTGTAGTCGTTGCTCCATTCATACAGAATGACCTCCTCTCGGGAATTGTTGGAGCAGTGTGTTCAATACGTGACATTTCCTTTGTGCGATTTCTCGAAACAATTTTTTCTCAGGTGTTTTTTTTTTGTTAAAAACATACGCCTTTAACTGTCTGCCTATTCAGGACAGTGTGGAGCGGGCAATAACTGGGCCAAGGGGCACTACACGGAAGGAAGCGAACTGGTGGACTCCGTGCTGGACGTGGTCCGCAAAGAAGCGGAGGCATGCGACTGCCTCCAGGGCTTCCAGATGACGCACTCCCTCGGCGGCGGCACTGGTTCCGGCATGGGGACACTGCTCCTGGTTAAGATCCTTGAAGAGTACCCCGATCGCCTCATGAACACGTTCAGCGTGGTCAGTAAAGCAGCTGAATGGGCTAGTTGGTTTTGCATCTTGGTGAAAAAACAGCGCACAAGCAGACACAGACAGAAAGAAGGGGACAAGCGCTTGTCCCCTTCTTTCTGTCTGTGTCTGCTTGTGCGCTGTTTTTTCACCAAGATTCAGCGTGGTCCCCAGTCCTAAGGTTAGTGACAACACCCTTTGGATGCGAATTCCTTGTACCCGTGGTGCATCAGATATGCCACATTTATAAGAGGCTGCGTTCCACCTCCAGGTGTCGGACACCGTCGTAGAGCCCTACAATGCCACCCTGGCTGTGCACAAGTTGCTGGAGTACCCACACGGTACATTTTGTATTGATAATGAGGCTCTCTATGACATCTGCTTCCGGGCCCTCAAGATCACGACTCCCACCTACGGAGATCTCAACCACTTGGTTTCTGCAACAATGTCGGGTGTTACCACATGTCTAAGGTGGGTGCTTAACTTTATCTATATATGTACACTAAATAAGCACGCATCGGAACCCCAAAACGCTATAGCAAGGTAAGAACTCGGTCTGGTTGGTTGCTTACTGTGCACGGAGCCGCGGTAGTCTCGTTACTAAAGGATGGAAATATGCGCGAAAGAAAGCCCTTCTATTGTCTGAGCTCTTATTTGCGAGTGTTTCCGTCTTGTTGAATTCAGTCTGCCGCGATTTCTCGCACAAAACTCCGGTTGCAGCTTGCGTAGCAACGCAAACCGTTGCGGTCCTATGACGGGAACAAGCAAGCAACCTGAGCACGCTTGCTGAGCGTTGGGTAGCTGAGACATGGTCAGAGTGTTTTACCAGATTTCTGCTTCGGATATCACGAAAGGAGACAGTGATTCACTTGTTCCAAGCAGGCAGCAACTCACGCAGACATGCTGAAAAGCCAAGAATTTATTTTAGTACAAGCTTGTGTCCTGGAAAGAAGAAGATCGGCGGTGCTGACGGTGGGTGGCTTGCGCTTGGAAGCTGTCTGGATTGGAATGGCTAATGGCGAATTCCAGTCTGGGATACGGAGCCCATCTCCAAATCCGTGAAGGAGCAAGATATCGAGGGAATCTAGGAAACATGCCGTCACTGTCTAATAGAACTAAGGACCTGAATCCACATCTTCCATTGAAACACGCATTCCGGTTTCGGGGAGCAAGAAAACGAGCTCTGGATGGCCATTGAATTACGCCACAAGTATGTCAACCGCGCTCTGTTGACACGTGATTTGAACTTTTCCGCAAAGTAGGCGCACACTGTAGTGAAAGTCAGGAATGACGCAGAATCTAATACATGGGAATGCGGTGCTTCGCTTACCTGGTAGCGTCAAATACCCTGACGCCAGATGGGTTGTCGTGTGTGGCCAAAAAGGAAAGAATGCAAACGAAGCGTGATATATACAGCATAGTTCAGAGCGGAGTGTTGTCCGACAGCACATGACACATATAATAGCGATATTCGTACCTTTGCATTCGGAACCTTGGGGGATGTGACTAGGCTACCACAGAACGCAGTCTGTAGAAGAAAATAAAACCTTAGATGCGAAGCACATACATTGCCCGTGTCTTCCGCTCGAATTTTTATCAATCGTCGACCTGCCGCCGTAAAAACGCTCCATGAATCCGGGCAGTTACGGCGTTCAGCGTTTGCTATGCCATGCTGTTGAGAGCTGGGTACATTCGCTAATACGAGCTCCAGTCCTTAAATTTTTTTTTTATTGACACGAAGCAGACGTTTGTCATCCTGTAATGCGAGAGGGCAGCGTGCTACGTATCTCTTCGGATATAATATTCTCCGAACTGAATTTCAGGGGACAGTTACACTTTTCTAATACAATCATTTGTGGAGTTGAAAAGAAACTCTGATTAAAGTTTCTGTGCTCAGGAATGACCAGCGCGAGTTCTGAAAAGGATTTAAGACTGTATCTCGGTGTATACGGCACTTCTCTAAATATCGAGCTGGGGAGCAGTTTTGCGTTGTAAAGTGCACTAGTAAAGTGCCCAAAGCATTTCAACCCAATGTCCTTAATGCTTCCGAGCCGGTATGTCCACGAACATTTCCGTCGTTGCGGCTTGTTTTTATTATTCGTTGTTGTGTTCCTAGTATTCTGCCTGAAGGAAGCTCCGAAGACCACAGCGCTCTTTATTCCTCTCGACTTGTGTGGCATCAAAAGGGGACTTATTTCCGATGCATGAACAAGAAAGCATGCATGCTGCCCAGCATTCAGGTTTTCCAAAAGCACTAACTGCTTCGTATGTGGAGTGCGACGTGAGGTCGTTTTAAGACGCGTCTGAACCAAGTGATATGTTCAGAATCGCCGCTACTTTTTGGGGACTTGCTTTTATTAAAGGATAGAAGCTTGTAATGATCAACTTCTCCAGAATAGAGCACTGAGAACCTGCATTCAATGTCCCAAATACGCAGGAAGTATTAGAACGAAAATACCTCTGATGTTAAAGGTGCTCGAATGAGTGAGGACGCGGCAGGAAGGGTTGGCGCGTTTTTATAAGAGGAGATAATGGAGTGTCAAAGGAAGCAAAGAAGTGAGGGTGAGGGCCAAGGATGGTCAGCAAATGGGCATGAGGGCAACAATCGGGAAGGGTTTTGAAGGTGAGGGTGGAAAAATCAAGACTGAGAGGATCTGCCAATATCTTGTTCCAACCATCCTAACCAAAGCGACATCGTTGGAAAGTCTGATTCGACGCTTATCAAGCCTATTCGCTTTCCTCTCAGGTTTCCTGGGCAGCTGAACGCTGACCTTCGCAAACTGGCCGTAAACATGGTACCGTTCCCACGCCAGCACTTCTTCATGCCTGGCTTTGCTCCACTCACGTCCCGACACAGCGAACAGCACTGGCCACTGTCTGTGCAGGAGTTGACACAGCAGATGTTCGACGCCAGAAACATGATGGTTGCTTGTGACCCCCGCCATGGTCGTTACATGATAGTGGCGGCGATTTTCAGAGGATGAATGAGCATGAAAGAAGTCGAAGAACAAATGCTGGAAATCCAGAACAAGAACTCTTCCTTCTTCGTTGAGTGGGTCCCGAACAACGTTAAGACCGCAGTCTGCGACATCCCACCTCGTGGTATCAAGCTGTCTGATACTTTCATTGGCCACACCACGGCCATCCAGGAGCTCTTCAAGCGAATCTCCGAGCAGTTGACGTGTAAGCGGCGCTCGTTCTTGAACTTCTCTTTTTGGCCGCATGCCTGCATTATACCGCCAATTCATACCTATTTATTGTAACAGCGTACAAGTTGTAGTACCTGTGAACCACGTCTGGTGACCAAGCGTACTTATGTTTTTCGCAGCCATGTTCCGCCGCAAGGCCTTCTTGCATTGGTACACCGGGGAAGGCATGGAGGAAGCGGAGTTCACCGAGGCAGAGGACTACATGAACGATCTGATTTCAGAATACCAGCAGTACCAGGAAGCTACAGTTGAGGAGGAAGAGTGAGAGTTCCAAGGCGAATAGAATGTAGAGGCTTAGCTTTCTTTTAACTTTTTTTTACCCGTGGAGACAGTAGGCAGACCCTTTTTTTTTCGCAAGTAGGTTTTTCAGTAAAGTCTTGTACTTTTTGTGTCATTTTGCCTTTCAAGCAAGCCACTCTGTTCGCCTCGTACCTTCACTGAACGTTCCAGAGGAACATTCCCTCTGGCCTCGGTACCTGCTGACAAGCATTTTATTAACCTGACAATACGCTTCGGAATACGTCACCTAACCAGGTAGCAGCTGAACTCCTTAAGGGGTCATTACAAAAAGGTGCCAAAACGGCTCATTTTTTTATCAGTTTAAATTTTTTACTAACATGTTTAAAATTTCACATCTGATAGCAGAAAGAATTTTTGTATTAGCCATATCTTCTGTCCGCTCTTTGAATCCAGAAATAAAGGGTTGGTTTTGAATAGCAAAACACTGAATGCACTTTACGTCCACTGATTTCACCCAAACTATTGGAAACTAACAGCGGTGTGGTAGGGTTCAGAGCACGGCACTCGGTATAGGGCCTTCTTGCACCACCTGCACTAGATCGTTATTTACTTGCGGATGCTTTTGCAGAGCTCCCGTAAGACTCACATTTGCACAGACAGTTCTTCGGGAGACTGCCTATATATCCCTCGACCAATGAGCTAACGCCCAGTGCCACGGTGGGCAGTTGGCAACTGCGCTGAATTCATTTGTATCAATTTCATTGTAACGTGCTATGGTGGGCAGGTTATCCGCTTCCCAGCGTGGCAGGTGGGCCCCGGAAACTGACACGGACGGACAGACGCTGGCTTTTCTCGTGATCTGGAATTTTAATACTATCGCAATAATAGTTATATGTGCACTTCATTAGTTGAAGGAGTCCTTATTTTACAGCGGCAGCTGTTAATACCTCGCACCCCGAGATCTCGGCGTAGCTCAGCGTTGGCATAACCGCGAAGCAGTGCTACGAGGAAAAGAACGGGACTGGGGCCTCTATGCTGTAACTACAGGCTACATTTTTCGGTTTTTACCGGAAAAGGTCGCTATGGACATATGCGCGCCGCAGCTAACTGGATATAGAGCGGTACTTACGCTCAGTCAAAGGCGATAAATAACATTCCTAAGCCAGGAGCGTGGATACACGGGGTACCGTTTGAAATTAATCTCTGCATTTATAGGTATCGCTCCGGCATATTGCGCGTCTCTGCAGACTGGGAGGTTCTGCCTTGGTGCCAAACGTCCTCGGCAAGAGTAGCGCTGCTCATTGTCATTACCCGCTTTGTGCTATCACTTGTTCAAGCAGGTTTCTTCACTGCATTCAAGGACGCTTGATCTTATGCATAAGAGCCGCAGAAAGGTGTCATGTTCTGTCTATCAAGACGATTCAGCAGCAGTCACATCATTGTCATCAACACCCACATCAACCTATTCCCCACGCTTTTGTTCAGCTGACCAATGACAAAATGGGAAACCACATTTTAGAAATCAGCTTCCACTACAGATTCGGTAGAACGGTTCTGTCTTACTTCCGTCAGTTTTTTTCAACATTTCGATAACATTTTTGTTTACAATTAAACAATGCTCTAAGTTTTTTACCGACAATTAAATTCAATTAGTGGCATCAACTGTTGATAAATCAAATGATCAAGCTGGCAAAAATCCTAGATAAACTCCACGGGACCTTTGACCGCACAGGAATAGCACATTGTATAAGAGGTAAAAACCGGTAATCGACCCGCAGGAAATGATATTCGCACTCAAGGAACTTGAAAACTGAGTTCTGAAATAAATGCCGAAAAATAAATTTCGAAAAAGAGTATGTCCAACCCCTATGTGTAAAGGACCAGAGCGAGGAGGAGAGAGGTGAAGAGCAAAAGGGAAAAGCGAGGGGGTGTGTTAGGATAGTGTCCAGCACGGGCAGATTCAAAGGGGCAGATTCAAATCACATTCTATACTCACGTAACAGTGCCATTAAATATCCTATTTTCCTTAACCTCCCCCTCTTCCTGGAATGCTTGGCTTCGTTCTTTTTAACTGGGCATCAGTGCTGCCGCTGGTGGTCTCTTTTCGTTGTTCGTCACAATAAGTTAATGGCATGTACCCACTGTGGGGGATTGGCTAAGACACAGCCAGTCACTGGCAGATGCTCAGAAACGTTTTGTAAATAAGTAAAAAAAAAGGACTGCAGGTTCGATCATTGAAATTGAGAACAATCCAGATACTGTGAGATTGGTGACTTAAAATGGGATCGGGGGTAAACGTGCAGTAGGATGTTTTGATTATGGAGTAAATATAACGATGAGTGGCCTCTGGTGGAGTATACTATAGTTTTTCCTTCTCCTTTTCTTCCTCCTTCTTTTCTTCCTCCTCCTCCTCCTCGTCCTCCTCCTGTTCCTCCTCATATTCTCCTTTTCTTTTACACTGCGAACCCGGGAGCTACTTGTGTTCGACCGAAAGCAAGTACTTTCGGCGCATCCTCATCAGTCTTCTTTGCGACTTCTCTTCCATTTAAATGAGTTAACGAAGCCGCTTTCGTAGCGGGAAGCGCAGAGGAAGTGAGAATGTCCGAAAGCGATTTGTTTGAAACGTGATCTTCACAATTATGATCAGGCAGCCGTGAAACCCGGAATGCCTTCAGAGCAAACGGATTGTCTAAAGGGGCATACATGGAGCACCTTTTTTATTTTTGTAGTGAAGGGGTTGCGGCTTTTTCTCGGGATCACAGCTCTGCTGCAGAAACACAAGTCCGAAAATGCTAGTTAAGCCTGCTGCAGCAGTGCATGCGCATCTCCTCTCCTCGTAACCTCGTCCTAGTCTTGCTTCCATCATGGCATGTCGCGGTGGCTCCACGGCGTTTAGCTGCTCAGCAGGAGAACACACGCGTACTGCCGTTCTTCTTGCGGGACATCTCCCGGAAGTCCATGCTGCTGCCTCGTTGTTGTTGTTGTTAGCCTTACAAAAGATGGCACATACCCACACTGGGGGATCGGCCAAGAATCGGGAGGCATAGTTTGCTATACGCCTGTACATAACAAAGGCAAAAGAAAAGCACGTGGGAGAGCAACACCGGTGGATTCTACCTCAAGTAGGGCACGGAATGAAAATAAATAAGAGTTTTGATGAAAAAAAAGATTAACTGATGGAGTCAAAATATAATAATGCGCTATGAAAGAAAATATTGAAAGATTTTGCAAATCAGTCGATGAGATTCCAGCAAGAAATTTTGGACGGCAGTACAAACAGATCTGTGGCTGAACCCTAGTGTGGTGGCGCCAAATGATAGCAAGACACGGATACTCAAACTAAGGCCAATATGGAGCAAGAACTTCTCCAGCAACCTTCTTCTCAAAGAGATGAAGCGGCGACAATAGAGCCAAAATGTTCGATAGATTCAGCTGCACGGCCAATTGCTCTAATGGGAAATAGCGCCAAACCAGACCTATGTAGATAGAAATTTAGAGGAGGGATACGGCAGCACAACCTCGTCAGAGAGGCTCCAAACTGCCGAGACCAAAAAAAATTTCCTGCTCCAGGAATCTTTGAACACGGGTGCGCTTCCGGGTGGCTCGGGGATCAGTAAAGTCACACCAGTTTTTAAGGATGCAGAGACTACTATGTTTCTAATTTTAGACCAATTGCATTAACAGCAGTGTGCTGCAGACTTTTAGAACATATTATATCCAAAATATTCGTCAGTATTTAAATCGCAATAGTTATCTTAGTGAGTATCAACACGGGTTCCGGGTGGGTTTATCAACGGTGATGCAACTAATGGAATGTGTGCATGATTTTTGTAAAGTTATTGATGACAGGGGTGAGATGGATGTTTTAATTTTAGACTTCATAAAAGCCTTCGATAAGGTTAATCACACTAAACTTCTAAATACGTTAAAAGCTATTCTTGGAAATAATTGCGTAGTTCTGTGGGTGGAGGACTTTTCCAGCAATCGCAAGTAGAATGTTGCCATTTTAGACAAGAAGTCAGGCTTATTCGAAGTTAAGTCTGGGGTGCCACAGGAGTCAGTTCTTGGCCCCCTTTTATTTATGATATATATAAATGACCTGATTCAAGATTCGCCACTAAAAGTAAGGCTATTCGCAGACGACTGCATAATTTAAAGTGAAATTCAATCCGCTAGTGACAAAGTCAAGCTAACCAATTTGTTTTTTCGAGAACTGGTGTAAAGAATGGCAAATGACCTTAAACCCGCAAGACAGTCTGCATGACGATTACTCGCAAGGCTGATCCGCTTCACTTTGCATATACTTTACAAGGTAGTCTCCTTTCACGGGTGAATGAATACAAATACCTCGGCATGACCATAACTTCAAATCTCAGCTGGACAAAACATATCGATAACGTTGTCGGGAAAGGCAACAAAAGACTAGGCTACCTCAGACGCGTCATAAAGCAGGCTTCCACAGACAAAAAACTGATAGCATACAAGATGCTTGTATGGCCCTTACTTGAGTATGCATGTGAAATATGGGATCCATACGACAAAAAGCCAATATCTAAACTTAGCAGGTACATAGACAGGCCTTACGCTTCATTTTCTCTCAATACCGAAGGCTGGATTCCGTGAACTTCCTTTATGCGAAAGCTGATTTGCCTTTCCTTTCTCAGAGACGAAAAGGAAAAAGACTAAATCTTTTTATTGTGTTATTAATAGCTAAGTGCATGTGAGGAAAGAGCGATACATAAAAGAAACAAGAACACGCATATGCCTTAATAAACATAGTAGACATGTCCAAATAGAGAGATTTCGCAAGGACTGTTTCAAATATTCCTTTTTTCCTGTACCAGCGTCCGAACGGAATGGGCTGCCAAACGAAGTTGTAAATGCACAATCTCAGCAAGAATTTTCCATCCGTCTTGCTAAACAAATAAATGTATCAAGTATATAAAGGGAATCTTTTATTACCTGCAATTTTTCACCTGTATTTTATAACTGTACTTTGTCAAGATTGTCTTATTGATTCTACTGTATTGATTCCATCTTGTTCCTGCTGGTCTGCGTATGCCAGAAGTTTGATGTTGTGTCCACTCCTATCTTGGTACAGGTTGGACGGATAGTATGTACAAAATAAATAAATAAATATCTCAGATCTGATAATCCGCCGATAATAAAATTGCTATGTTTTGCTCACTTCATAACGCACGTCTCTGAAACCTAGATGCTGTGATAAACGCTGTAGCCGGGAAGATAGGCAACGCTGGGCCGCTAAAGGACGCCTTTGCGAGGCTATCAGCAAACTCATTTACTGTCACACTGCTGTGACGGGGTATCTATACTAAATGAACAAGGCTCAAATGCGAAGGCAGCAAGGATAAGAATGTTCTTAAAGCGGGAGAGTCAACAGGCAAAGCGATGGACGAACACAAAGATAAAGAATCAATAATGACTGCTACTGCGATAAGAGAGGGGCCCATCCTGCGTATACAGCAAGCACTACTGCCAGAAACTCTGCTTGGAAAATAGGGGTGAAATCCTGAAGGCGCAGTGGAAACGAACAGTCTAAACCCGGACAGAATATTCCCACATCTGCCTTTTCGTTGCATTGCGAGGCAACGGTTGCTATATTGGAATGTTTATAGGTAGGGTCCTTAAATGACATTCTAATAGAGACCACAGAAAATATTGGGTGGTAAACGTTTTGCATTTTGGGGGAAAATGTCGCCGAGAACAGTGCGGATAGAGGATCCACTGCTTAGCGATGAAAAGATGTTATACATTTCCACATTTGAAGGCTCAGGTAGTATTTGCGCAAACACAGCCCCCTGGACCTAGCAAGTTTTGTGGTGGGATGGAAAACCGCGGACTGGACGGGCGTCCCGGGCCGGGGCAGTAGACGTTATGCGCACTACTGTATTCAATTGTACCAGTTTTGGCAATGAGAAATGTGTTGATTGCTTTATAGACAGGAAAAAGACCGAGGGACTGCTGCAAATTGGAAGTATATACCTCGGTTGACTCACCTAGGCAGAAAAGTGGTGGTAGCGTGGATGTCAGGAAGAGTCGCCGTAGCTTCCTCACTCACGGTGGGGATCGGAACCAAGCCGTATTAGTAGAACGCATGCACCCGCCGCGGTGGCTCAGAGGTCACAAAATTCGGGTGCTGACCACGAGGATGCGGGGTTGGAGCCCCGCACAGCGGCCGTGTTTGGATGGAGACAAAAGGTAAAAGACGCCCGTGGGCTGTGCGATGTCAGTGGACGTTAAAGAACCCCAGGTGGCTGAAATTAATCCTAGAGCCCTCCCCTACGGCGTCTCTCGCAGTCTCATATGCAGCTCTGTCGCGTTAAACTTTACGCGCCATAGACATTTATTATCGTTTTAAGAATCATCCGCGGTGTAGCACTACAACACCTGTTCAACCCTGTTCAAACGTTGTTTTGAGTGAGATTTACGATGTGGTACGTTCACTTTGTATGTAAAACGAATATTGCTTTTCTGTGTCTGCATCTGCGCTGGTCGTATCGAACGAGAATATTCACCCCCGACTTTGTAATTGGTTGCTATTGCGTCGAGGCGCCCGTCTCTGCTCTTTTTGAAATAAAATTCCCTATTAAAAAAGATCCCGGCTTTTGGTTAAGCAAATAACAGATTAAGCTGACGAATGAAAACGATCCCGTTGCTTTTGAAAATATCTTCGGTGTAGCTGCTGCAATATTAGAAGAACGCAGAGAAGGACTATCTGGGTGCGAAACAAAGAAAAAGTCTTAAGAACACAAGGTAGGATGACTAGTTAGTTATAAGAACTTTCCACGGCACACTTAGAAGGAACATGAGCATGCGCGACATTTGGGGAAACCATTATTCATATATGCATAAGAGGGAGGTTGTCGACGAAGCAGGAGACAAAGCTGCAAACTATGTGATCCCCGACTTGCATGTTGCAATATAAGCTCTTTCCATATTTAGTGCCTGATGCAAGGTTTATGTTCTGTGAACGCCACTTGACCATTATTTCTGATTAATGCTGCAAAGTAAACGATGCAGATTTATGGCCCCGGCACTGATCCCGGTATCTTGTTCCGCTAACCGTACTGAATATTGAAGTGGCATAGATAACGGCTGCGGGTGTTCGTCATGCCATTTTGCTGATGATAGTCTTAAAAATTAAGTGGTTCTAACGCACGCACCCGCGTGCACACACAATGTTATCTCTGGTTAGCTCTGATTTCATGCATGCGAAGAGCGGAGAGGGGCTTTACCTGACCTAATTTGTGACAACCATGGAGACAAACAATATTATTTTGGCTGCGATAACAAGTAATTATTTGTTAGTTAGTTATAAGAACTTTCCACGGCGCGCTTAGAAGGAACATGAGCATGCGCGACATTTTAGCGATAACTTTTCTTTAGCCAATATTTACTAATTTGTCACTATTCTTTACGTATTCCACTTCTACTCTTTGTGGTCTACGGGACGTCTTAAGGTGATTCAAAATGAGGCTGCGTGCCAAATATTCACGGAATTTTAATCTAAACGTTCAACATTCCTTGCCCAACTTGACTGAATGTTCGTCCGGAGTATTTTTCAATAAAGCACCGATGCCAGGTTAGTCTCTTTATGGTATTGTGGATGATCCGTTTCTGGATGCAGCGGTTTGCTAATACCTTTAGTTGGCAAATGTTCGCAGCCTCGCGCGCTCATTGTTGAGAGCGGAATATTTACCGCGTGCTCGCAACCACAGCTCGAGCATGTCTCTTGGCGAGCCCAGCAGATGCCGCCACCAGGCCGACAGAAGCAGGGCCTGTCGCAAGGTGTCTTCGTGGGAATCACAACCACGCTCGCATGCGTTACGATTCACAATTGTGCGAAACTTTGCAATGAATTTTGTGCACAGAGGTTTAAGGTACGGAGGCCACAGAATAGAGCAGAATCAGTATTTTGAGCGCCATATGACTCCCGGGAACGTTGGTTGTCTTTCGAAGCTGCATGATGGCTTCGAGTAGCACCACCCCCGAACACCGATTCGTTCACGAGCCATTCTTTTTGCTTCAAGTCCATTGGCCCGCGAACGCCCACTTCAGTGCGCGGGACGCAGTGAGCACACAACAGTGGTGGTTCTTCGATAGAGACTTGTAGACTTTTGCGCAAAGGGCTGTCTGCGCGTCGTCATATGCGCTACTGCTCAGCGCAC
The DNA here is from genome assembly GCF_052857255.1 of Amblyomma americanum. NCBI lineage: Eukaryota > Metazoa > Arthropoda > Arachnida > Ixodida > Ixodidae > Amblyomma > Amblyomma americanum. Next base: position 101,842,184 of record NC_135497.1, read on the forward strand.
GTTTGGCAAACACGAAGGAAGTGATAATTATAGCGTGCTACGCGCAATCGCGACAGTCCAAAGAGCACGTGATTTAGCTGTTTTGTGTAAAGAGCGCGAATTTCTAGTCTTGCTGCTTAGTGCGACGCACATGGTGCGTATCGTCTCTACGATATGCATTGATCCTCTCTTTCCAACAGGAGCAAAAATATAGTCTGCCGGTCGTTGGCGACTGATGCCGCCATGGCGTGAATGAGCTTACGCTGTTTTTTTAGATAACGAAGTGCCTAAAGATACATTCGACGTTCCCAGTCGATTCTGGTTAAAGGTGCAACGAACGTCGCTGTAGGCCTGTGGCTGAAGTCACGTCCAACGTATGCCCGTCATGCTGCTTGCTACGCGTACACGGATCTCAACCTTCGCGACTTTCGAGGACCTGCAAAGTTCCTCCAGTCTCACATCGCCATCATCATCATCATCAGCCCGACTCCGCCCACGGCAGGAAAAATTCTTCTCTCATATCTCTCAGATTATCCCTTCTTAATCTCATCCGCTCACCATACTTTCTGCTTCCCCCTGCTACGCTTCTCATCCCTTAGAATCGAGTATGTTACCATTAAGGCCCATTGGTTATCTTGCCTTAGCATTACGTGCCCTGCTCAAGCCCATTTCATCCTCTTGGTTTTGATTAGGGTATCATTAACTCGTGTTTGATACCTGATCCACTACCTCTTTCTGTCTCTAAACGTTACGCCTATAATTTTTATTTCCGTAGCTCGCTGCGCTGCCCTTAACCTTAGCTGAACCCTTTTCGTTAGCCTCCACGTTTCTGCCCCGTAGGTCAGTACCGGTAAGATACAGCTGCTATACACTTTTTTCTTGGGGAATATTGGTAAACTGCCACTCATGATGTGAGGGAACTTGCCAAATGCGCCACACCCCATTCTTATTCTTCTAGTTATTTCGCTCTCGTGATTCGGATCCGCGGTCACTATGTGACCTACGTAGACGTATTCCCTTACCACTTCCAGCACTTCGCTACAAATTCTAAACTGCTGTTCCCTTCCGAGACTATTGAACACTACCTTGGTTTTCTGCACATCAATTTTTAGCCCCACTGTTCTGCTCTGCCTGTCTAATACATTAACCATACTTTGCAGTTAATCTCCTGAGTGACTCCCACAAATGGCAAAGATGAGCGTTTTTACGCCCGGCTGCGCACAGCGACCACCGCTGTCACTCGCACCGGGTTGCATGCAAGCAACGGCGGCACGCGACTTGACACAGCAGAGATATACGTATTCGCTCGGTGGCTTCACTTCACTCTTAGTAGACAGCCCCGTAATCTGACACCTCCATCCGCTCGTAAGTTAAGCAACCGACTATCACTATGTAGCATTTCCGCCGGCTGCGATTCGGCACCGACCTCTGAAGGGCGGGTATATATAGTGCGGACCTAGTGCTTGTACCGGCACAACACGCGTCTCACTATGCAGAACAATACGTAATAAATAAATGTTACGCTAGTACTTAATTACCGGCAAACAGAGGAGATATGACATCCATAATTTAAAATTTCAGATCCTATCACACAGCTATAGGAAAACGCATGTCTAATTTATTTTACGCCTGCGCTAGTACAGCGGCGGCGAGCAAGCCGGAGAGCCTGCTAAGGCGAAGACGTGCTCCACCGCAATGCAGCAGGAATTACCGAAAAGCGAGAAGATTGACCGATCCGCTTCCACGTAAAATGCGACGGAGGTTGTTTGGATAGTTTGGGGAAAGACTAAACGAATGCCCAGCCCGCAGCTTTGTCTTTGTCTTATAGCGAAAGTTCGCGTACGTGTAGTTTAAACCCCCGCCGGTGGGAAGTTAGCGCGAGCCGAACGAACCCTGCTCAGCCGTCGTAACGTACAAGTAGAAATTCGGCGCGCACGCTCAACTTCGACTGTGGAGCGCGGCTCGCCACAAGAAAAGCTTCAACATTTATGAAGCGAACTCAGGCACAAGGCAGAAAATCGCATGGGCCTCATATGTTTTGCATAGAAATGGTCAAGAGTATTTTTGCAGTTCGCAAGCTGCAACCTAAGGCGTGTACCATATATCCCGCAGAAAACCACTAACATGCACGACGAATCTGCGGTAATAAATTCTCACGATTATGTGAGCATTTATTACACGCATCTTACACTGCAGAGCGCCCGAAAGTAATATGTAAAAATATCACATTCCAGCTCTTCTTTATCGGCAAATAGAATGCCCGTCTTTAAAATTTTAAGAATCTGCCTCACAGCCTTGGTAAAAGCAATAGTATGTCAAATTCTTCAGGCCTACAGTTACTCCCACAAAGTGGCTAACGGCGATGACAGAGCAGACGCTCCTGGCGAGGCGAAGGAATGCTTTTCCACAATACACGGGGGAGGAGCAACCACAAGGTCGGAAGCACGCAAGAGCCGCTTCCGGGCAAGCACCGGCGTTTTAGCGGGGAAGACGAGAAAAGTACCCTGCTCGCAGCTTGTCCCCGCATGTGGACTTCCTCGGATTCGAGCTTAGCGCGAGCTTAAAAGCCCCCGCTCAGCCATTGTCACAGATGTAAATTTGAAAAAATAAGAGACGCCGACCAGTGAAAAAAGGTTTGTTCTTGACGTTTCGGATTCCACACGGAAGCCTTGTTCACAACCCTTACAAAAATCAATGTTGACTTTGTGTTGAAATTCCAGCAACCCATGTCAACACACACTGTTGAAATTGTGTTGAAAAGGTGGCGAGTTTTGGGTGATTCAGTGTTGACAGCATGTTGAGCCCATGTTGAAAATTGGCACATGAGTTTCTGTTGTGCATGTGTTGAATTAATTCAACACTAACTGCTGTTGATTTTCTGTTGAAGTGATGTTGAAAAGCTAAAAGTTGATTATCTGTTGAATTTCGACCAATAAACAACAAAAAATGTGTACGATCATAAGTTAGCCAGCAGCTAACTTGGCACGTGGCGGCCAGCCAAAGAATGAGGCGCGATGAGCAACGGCAGAGATATGATTTAATGGCAGTTAGGCACGAGCACCATGCCACTGCCAGCCTCGTCGTCTTTGTAACACTATCTGGGGCCATGAGCGATTGTTCCGGATCATTGAAGAGTACAAAATGGTGATGAGCTTGAGGGGTGAAAGTAGTGCCACAATGAATAAGCTGGGCGAATGATTCCTGGTCCAGAAAACTTCCAGGCCGCAGTACAGTGCATACTGTACAGCGATCACTACTACCTCGTGCCTTTCTAGCTATCGGCAGCCAGGACTAGGTCTTCCCATGTCCACAGCTACCCATAAGCTCATGGCTCTCGGAATCTCCAATACCGTGAGCGAACTGATCGAAGCAACCCTCACCGCCCAGTATGAGCGGCTCACTCACACACGCTGGCCGAGCGGTACTGCAGCAAGTTGGGATCTCCCCGCCGAGATCGGCCCCAAGTTACGCTGAACTTACATCGGAATATCGCCTAAATCTCCGCATTCCTCCCATTCCCAAACGGATGCACCCGGAACACCACGCCGAGAGACGGGCCGACCGGGCTCGTCAGTTCGAGAAACGCTTCAGCGGACGTCCGGACGTCACGTATACGGACGCCTCTTACCATCCATCGAGGCCAGCGATGGTGGCGGTAGCTCTCGCCCCTCACCGCAGCTGGTACACAGCCTGCAGCATTCGCAATGCAGAAACAGTCACCGCAGCTGAGGAGGTTGCCATTGCGCTCGCACTAGCTGACCCTAATACCAAAGTCGTCATCAGTGACTCTCAACAGGCTATTCGCAATTACGATGCTGGCCGTATCTCTTGCCAGGCGTTACACATTCTACGTTCTACAGCACCCTCTTCCACATCTCGCTTACTTCTTTGGGCTCCAGCCCACGAGTCGCTCAGCGGAAACGCCCAGGCACACACTCTCGCTCGAGATCTCAGCTGCCGAGCCGAGAGTATGATCAGCCACCCTGCTTCCGCTGACACTAATATCCCACGCGCTTCTCTACTCACCACTTACACGGACATACTCCAGCACTACCGACTCCAAAGGTGCACATATCCTCCCGCACACCGCGATCTAACAAGACGCGAGGCCGTCCAATGGCGCAAACTACAAACTGGCAGCTTCCCACACCCCCTCTTATACAGCAGGATCTTTCCGGAACAGATAGCCCCCATGTGTAAACACTGCTCAACTCCGGCCACACTTATACACATGGTGTGGACTTGTACACATTACAACACAGACAACGCAAACACCCCAGAGACGTGGGAGTCTCTCATGTGTACTTCCAAGCCAGCAGACCAACGCTGGCTTATCCAGCGCGCGGTGGAGGCCGCGGCATCCCAAAGGATCCCCGCCGACCTCCTCTAAGTCAGCGCAACCGGTCCTTTGACTGGTCCCCTGTTTTTGGGCGCAATAAAAGAGTTTACCTACCTACCAGCCAGGACCTAAAGTCAGAGCTGGTGGCAGGCAGGTACACCTCCCCAATGCAATGCCTCATCTCCTACTATGCACCATAGAAATCACCTTGTCCTTCTAAATTTACTACCACCTGTCAGATAAGCACAAGCTTGCCTGACTCATCCCCATTTCCATGAGTTTTGTACAGCTTAAAGCTGTAGTATGTACGTCATGTTAATTTAGCTGCGTCATATCACAATTCACCTCCAGACAGGCTAGTGCACTTTCTAGGTGATGAAGCCAGTGTGTACCTTGGATAAAGTGGGCATGCATTAGTAATTTTTTCGTGCACAGCTGGTTTGAACTATTTTGGATGAAGCAACCATTTTACTGCATCACACTCATTCAACTCGCAAATCTTTCAAGAAGTGATATTTCAGATATCTGCTTAGCTTAGAGACAAGTAGTTCTGTCAGCTGTAGATTATGAGCATATTCTGCGCGTTGTTACTGACCAACAACAAATATAGTTGGATATTCATTTTTTAACAGAAGGCAGGAAATAATAGTTGAACTCATTTCAGTTTATTTTAGTTCCCGTGCAAGGAGTGCTGCCAGGCTGTTTTTTAAATACGCCACATTGACTCCAGGAAAATGGTCACACGTGTACCCTGCAAAGATATAAAACAAATCACAATTACAGTGTGCTACATATCAACTGAAACACAAAGTCAATATTATTTGTGAGCACTGCCCTTGATCACCTCATCATACTGGTATGGTATATAGGGTTTACCATCCCAGAACAACACAAGGCTATAAGGGGCGCCGCAGTGGAAGGCTCCTGATTTGAACCACATGGCGTTCTGTGCACTGAAATATGGCCGCCGAGTGCATAACCACTGAGCCACTGCACTGGGGCATGCATGAAATTACATGTGCCGTCAAGAATGAGTCAATATGCCTGTCACTGCTTGCATGATATCAACTGAAACTATTGCCACAACTAGCTGCCTACACTCTGTGAACATTACCATACTATGCTTACTTTCTCCTTGTACATGAAACTGAAGAGAGTACACTAAAGCATCGGGTTACACACAGAATGTGCACTTCAATACTGTCCGTCTTGAACAGTTTCAGCAATATTAATTGTTCAGGAAAAGTAAAAGAAAATTCGACATCCACAACCACTGAGAAACAGTAACTGCAAAAAAATAAACTACAATGTTGGGCAGGCTGGGTTATACTAAGATAAATGCTAAGTACACAAAAGCAGCAAAAGCAATTAAACTGCACAAGCAGATAAAACTACCTTCCTAAAGAACCACTGCCATGCTACTTGTGCATTAATTACAGTTGTGTATAGAACATTCAATTTTATAGCTCTGATTTCCATGGCACTCCACAAAGAAAGCATGTCAGCACAGATTTTTTACTCTGCTTCAAACAAAACAGTCTGCTAAAGAGTCCTATTATTCATACAGTAGCCTGTTATGGCCTATGGTAACCTTCATAGTGGTAAGGCAGATCTCGCATACCTCACCCAACTGAATGTGCCCATGCTTGCTTCAGCTATTTGCACCAGAAATGAGTCATGAGGACCGAGCTTACAGAACGCTAAATTTCATGAACGCACAGTTTATCTTGTGCCTCCTTAGCAAGTAATAAAGTGCAGTAACCGACGAGTAATTCGGAGTTCGATGAGGCACTGTCAGTTACCCCATAGAAGCGCATACGTATTCACGACGGATATTTTGGACTTTCAAAGTTCGAAAGTTTGATTTTTCAGACTAATTTCAGTCGCCTGCGGGCCAAAATCGGCCATCTTATTGGCTTTTTGCTGGCGCAAAAGGCGCCATCTTGGATTGAGGTGGATTTACTCTGCAGTTGGATTGGCTTGAAATACTTTTGGTACCTCATTTTTGCCAGTAGAGGTCCCTGCGATCTCTGACACTTCGAGGTGGCAGTCGGATAGTCATCGCCGTCAACTTGCTTTTGTTGCCAAAATTCTCGGGGGCAGTTATCGCTTGTCTCATACGTTGAAAATTAAAAACTGGTTGTTGGGGGAAGGAAGTGGCGCAATATCTGTCTCACACCTCGGTGGACACCTGAACCGTGCATTAAGAGAAGGGATAAAGAAGGGACTAAGAGAACAATGAGGTGCCATAGTGGAGGGCTCCGGAGTAATTTCGACTACCTGGGGATCTTTAAACGTGCACTGACATCGCACAACTCAGGGGCGCCTGTGCATTTCGCCTCCATTGAAATGCGGCCGCTGCGGTCGGGTACGAACCCGGGGAATCCGGATTAGTAGCCGAGCTCCCTAACCACTGAGCCACCACAGCGGGTCTCATACAGTCATTCGCCGTTTCGTCACTTGGATTTCTCCGACCGTGTCGACAGAGTGACGCTCCGTCTTCATGAAGTTACATCCATTCGCCATTTTGTGATTGCTTTGAACGAAAAGTGCCTTGTCTTTGAGTGTGTTTGACAAGCGGTGTAGTGCACACTTGGGTTGTGGATAACATGGCCCCGCCAGGTCCATGAAGGAAGCGCGGGAAGTATTAAGCTAAACGCCGTGACCTTGCTGTCTAGCGTAGACAGTGAAAGCACAACTTTGGCACATATCGTCGGCAGCAAGAGAAATTTTCCGCTTAACTTCTCTTTCGCTGCGAAACACTGCCACCGAGTCGCACTCATGACGCCAAAACAAAGCAGGGAAATAGTGCAAACTGGGGTGCAGTACATGAAAGAGTGCCCGACACTAGGCTCAACAACACTGTCTGAAGAAAACGTGGCCAATGGCGGGGGAAGAATAAACAGACTATGAATGTGGATTCCGCTACACGTTTCGCTGGCCCCTCGTCGACTTGACAAGCGTTGACGACAATGAGAATGGCAGACTACACGTGGAAGGCCGCCATCGCGCACTGCTGTGAAGCTGACCCCCCAAAAGAAAAAATTAGCAGGTAACTCGCACCCTCACTTATTAAAGGCGTTTTTTTTAAATTTCGGTGCAGGTTATACGCGAGCAAATGCGGCACGTGCCAGCACTTTCTCATGGTGCAGCGTCTGTTTTTAAGGTATGCATTGGGTGACTGATAAAATATGTCAGCCTATTTGCCCACACACTTCTGCCAGCCACGCAAACATCCCCACTCATGTGGTCCCTCCACCTTCGCACATGACTGCACATGCCAGGTTTGGTGTTTTCAGCATACCATGTGGGCTAAGATATCTGCCAGCACACATTTCTGGTAGGAGTAATATAATAAACAACCATGAGAAATGTTAGCACAAGGCAGTTTGCGGTCTGTGGACCTTGTAGTCTTCACCTATGGAAAAGTTTATGTAGACATAGAAAAGGGGGGTGCCAAGTACCATAATATGGCACAAAAGCAGTGCTGTCGCCATGGGCGCAACCAATACACACACACTTGCAAGTGCTGTTGTGCTGTGGAATGTTATGTTAATCTGGCGCTAGAAAAATTAGCCTTCTAGGCTGAAGCCATGACAGTACAGCCCATAAAAGAAGTGCACCAAATTTCTGAGCAGCGAGGCAGTGGAGTGTTGGAAGGGACTGCTCTAAAGTCTTGCAAGCAGCCGGGTCTCTCTCATAACTTAAAACTCGAACTTAACTACATGGCCTATACTTTTCCTTCAATGCTTTGCTATAGTTTGGCCCTTAATTTTTAAGCAAGCAAGCAGAGAAGAGATGGAACACTCACCTATCACAGCAGACAGCCGAACAGGGTCTAGGGCCTCCTTCACAGGAAGGCCCTTTTGCACGTTATTCTTCATCCCATAGAGGGACTTTCCCCTCAACTCCTCCTCCGTGAACACATTCCGAAGGAGCGCCCTGGCGAATTTCCCAGGGCTGCTTTGACACTGCCGCTCCAACATTTGCAGAATGGTGCGGTCAACCAGTACGCCATTCCCAATGTCAACCTGCAAACAGCACAGCAATCAAAGATAAAGGCAAGCAAGCGAATTCAGCTGTTTCAATGGAAATGCTAGATTGCCCGTTATCCTCTGTGCAGTTGGGATGTCAGCAGTTGTTTAATGCGAGGAAATTACTTAACTGTACTGCAACTGCAAAAATTTTTCGAAAGAGATCCTGCATTAATGGGTTCAATGCGAATTGTAGTGCTGTAATAGCCTAGCGACTAGATGAAGTGCCTGCAAGGAAAGCATGGGCTCTTTCACGTTACCTGAGCATATTGCACTGTATGACCATCTACTTCAGGGGTCCTCAAATTGGATCTATGGTACACCGAGGTATGATGGAGGGCTTTTTGGGGTTTCCTGAGCATCTATTTACATGCATGCCTCTACAATAACCTTTTCAATTGCCAATTTTTTTAGGACTGATCACACTGCAACTGATTAGTGCACAGCCAGTCATAACTTAATTTGGTCATTTCTTCGATACGTGTTTCATAACCTGTTCGTGCTCAGCACTTCGCGGAAAAGATTTGAGGAATTTATGGTTGTAGACGGCTCAGTTGGTATACTAAGGCACCAATGCGTGTCTGATTTAGCATTTCGTCTCCATGCCTTGAGGAAGCAACAAGGATGATTGCACGTGGCTGGCTAAGCGAAAAACATGCATGTGCTGCCGATCACCCGCAGTGCCCTCTTTCTGGCGATTCTCCCTTTCACTGTCCGGTGGGGCGACGGTCTGCAGACATGCAGATATACATTTTAGGACATGCCTCTAATGGGCTCATGCATGAATTCAAGAAGCCGTGATAACTTCTCTATCGAATGCCAGAGAAAATTTCAAACGCAGAAGAGTACCTCACTTGTATATTCAAGAGTATGTGCAACGATCATATTTTAGCTCACAAACCTTTGCACATGGCACAACAGGCTGATCTGGCTCCTTTTTGGACTCCAGCATCCTCTCCAGCCGTTTCACCATTTTGGCTGGCACTGCAATGGACAGGGAAAGAAAATTGTTAGCATTCTATTAAAACAGGAAGAATGTGAGCACACCACTCAAAGCCCAGGCAGCAACCCGCAAGTAAGTAGTCTATTTTCCAGTTGTAAACAAAACACACCTATAAACATCTACCATTATAAAAAAGTATGGAATCAGTTAAAAGGGCCCTGAAATGAATTCGATGAGCTTATTCTAGTGCAACATATCTGCAGAGGTGGTCTTTATAAGCATTCAATTCATATTTGAAAGCTGTGCATGAACACTATAATTTGAAATAATTTTTAAATCTCTGCTCGCAGTACCTCGCAATCGATTAAGGAGACACACCTCATCGTGCGTCCCCCACCCCAATGACATCAGTGGGCAGAGGCGGTGAGGCGTGTCTCCGTAACCGGTTGCAAGCTACTGCGAGCAGATTTTTAAAAAATTATTTCCAAATGATAGGGTCCATGCAGAGCTTCCAAATATGACTCGAATGCCCACAAAGACCACCTCTACAAATCTGGTCCACTAGAATGAGCCCATCAAAATGATATCAGGGGCCCTTTAAAACAAAAACACCGGTTTCTGGGCATGTTAAGGGTAGCCAATGCCTGTTTCGCAGAGCAGGGTTTGTACATTTTCCTTTCCAAAATACACAAATATTCAAGAGGCATTCCTATCGCTGGCCTATATTTTAAATTTACATGAATAAAAATACTGCCACAAGGTTTCGTTTCCTCCAAAAAGCGCAAGGGGCCTAGCATCTAAGCTGTAGCAGCCGCATAGATTCTAGGAAAGTTTATTATCATTAGTAGTGAATATTGCTCGCCAATGTGTGGAACCAAAGGTTTATAGCTACTTAGAATAAAGCTGGAATTCAACCTAGTTCATGTACAAAATGATGAGCCATTTCAGTGGAGTGTACTGTATCAAGGCTCTCTCAAAGATTCTCCAGAAACTGGGTGTTAGGTTGAACACTATCTGTCATCTATACAACTGGCTGACAAACACATTTTTTAAAAATGAAGAAACATCTCCAAGTGCAAAGCCTATCCACAAGCTATCAACTGAAGAACTTTTTGCAAACATTTTCACACAGTTCATATGATGGGCCTTGCTTGAGTCCATGAGATGCCCTAGAGTATATTGCGCATAAATAAAATCTCAAATTGCAAGATATGTCCGAGATGTCGCTCTGCTTAAAAACAAACACAGACGTCTTACATTAAAAATGAATATTGCATTGTTAACCAGCCTGATTAAAACACTCATATCTGAAATGAACACCAAGAAAGAGATTGTTATGACTTGTGCTTACCAGCAAGGAGAAGGAAAAGGAAAGACATGGAAGGTTAATCAGAACAAACCATTTTGCTGTGCTGCACTGTGAGAAAGGAGTGTCGGGGCAATGGTGAAGCAGAAAAAGAAGCAAGAGGAAAATGAAATCAGTAAACAATGTCAGCACAGACATAAGTTTGAAAACTCAGGCAGGCAAATATTTTCGTTAAGCAATAGATATGGCAATACTAACAATGCCCAACGGTGCGTGCTTATAAAGAGACCATCTTGATCTGAAAGTGTTGACAGTTAAAGGCAAAGAATAAACAGTGCTGTAGAAGAGGAAACATTACACCCGCTGAGCACGAACACAGTACAAATGTATGCTTCGGGCATAGAACAGTTGTATCTGTGAAGTGGTGATCAAGAACCAGCAGACTGCACACAGTTATGCTAAGTATTCAGACATGTATGACGCAATGCCTCCAAGTACAAAATGCACGCACTTAATGATTTATTGCAAGAACAGGTTTCATGCCAAAACTAAAATTTCAAGTGCAAGGAATGTGAAGCCATCCCAGAATTCTCACCAGCTATTTTCTCGGCTGCTTCCAGCTGCCTCTTCAAGCTTTCATTTTCATTTCTCAGGCAGGAAATCTCCTCCTGCTGCTCCTTAAGCTGCTGTGCAGCTGATCTACAGCATGGGTGTTCCTGAAGAAGTGGCATGACAATTATTGAAATGTAAAATATTTTAAAAATTGAAGCATATCCTTGTGCAGTTTCAACCACTTCTGGCTGTAGTATACATGCCAGATGTCTTCAGTATTAAAAAAAAAGGTTTGGTTTTTGTAATGATTGCAGTAGTTTACTGCATGACCACTTAAAACTGAATAGCATGCACTTCAGCTGTTCTAATGTCCACATGATATGCGCTACTAGCAAGGGCTACACATTTCTAACATAATGAAACATCCAGCACTGAAAAGTATGAGTATTTCAGATTGCATTTCATTACTGAGGTAGAAAAACTGAATCCACAAAAAAAAAACCACTATCAAGGACACAGGCGAATATGAACAATCTGCTTACGTGTGCACTTGTCACAAATAAACAAGCACCATGTGCAAAAAAACTACCTTTATAGTTTAGAAGCCACTTTACTGCTGTTGCATATTCTCATCAAGTACCACATGCATTAAATGAAAAACACTAACTTCAACCAAGACACCAATGGATTAACATAATGCACCATCCGTTAGTTCATAATATGAACACCCACAAGTAATTAGCGCTTCAGGTTTGCCCCTGATTTGGTTTGAGAAGAAAAGAGGAGCACACACTGTGCAATTTGTAGACAAAGGCATGCTTTGGCAGTGGGAATCCTAAAGTTCAGCCATGTTTGTGCACACATATGGAACCACCCCTTGACTCCACCAAAACAAAGGGCAAATATACCAACCAAAATGTAAGGACTATTTCAGCCATTTGACTGGCACTCTTAGAGGTTGTGACCCCTGGCAGCACCCATTACCAGTTAATAGAATGGCAGCAAATAACTTGCGAGTCCATGCTTAGTGACAGTTTTCTTGTTGATTATTAAGCAATTCAGTCATATGTAATGTGAAACTAAAAAAGAACAAATTGATTTGGTTTACTTTGGAGGTACTGCGTACCCAGCCCTTATTTTTCCATCAAATGGGAGTTTAAGGATGAAGCGAAAACCTGCTAGTGGTTTTATGCCATTATACAATACAACTGCCATCTACTCTGCCAGGGTGGCTCGGTAGTTATGGTGCTCGGCTTCTAACCCTAAAGACTAGATATACCGTATGACCTCTCCCACTGCGATTCTACGCTGTTTGTCACCAGTGGCTCAGAGTGGCATTTACAAATGCCTATTCGGACCTCATCACAATGGCAGACTCTCCTGCACGTGAGAACTACGGGTTTGATGAGCGGATCGGGCACCTACTTAGCGACTGCCAACGGTTTGAGTGTGAGTGCACCCTCCCAACCACTTGGGCCCTTGTCCTCCACCCCCATAAGCAAGGTTTGTAGTGCACTGCACCTAACATTAATATAAGAGGAAAGCAGTGAAGGCGGTTTTGAAATTTTTAAAGCTCTCACAGTTGAGTTTCTGGCTATAAACTATGCACCTACTACAGTCAGATACAGCTCAAGAAAGAAGTGGCAAAATGCCCCAAAGGAGGACCTTCTTTCATTGGCATCAACCGATCTTTATGCCATTATGGTTAATCCATGGCTAATTGCAGTCAATCAACCTCTAGCTCTCAATCCCCAGCAGCCGCAGAGCAACTAACCAAGGCGACACTCTAAACAACAATGCAGTGGAGAGTCCTAACAATCGCTCGATCCAGACAGGCTGCCATTGGAAACTAAACCTGGCAACATGTAACGCAAAAACCTTAAGAGTGAGGCTAGCCTGGCAGTGTTAGAAAAATTTCCAGGTATTGGATGTCTAGGGTTTAGTGATGTTAGGAGGGCAGATGAAGCATATAAAATGTTAACGGGTGACACCGTACTATGTTGCTGATTAATGTCAAGGAGAGAGCTAGATGTGACATCCCTGGAAACAAAAAGGAATTCTGCAGCCTTAATGAGATGTTGGCAACTATTGTAATTGAGCTTAACGAGAAGGTTGTACCGCCATCAGCATGCTTAACATGAACGCTCGGCAGCATGGCTTGGGCTGGCTTGGACTGATGTCAGCGCTGCGACGCGTCACAATTTTGGTACGACTGTCAGGTCATGAATGACGCCACATGGAGGTCGGCCAGTGGTAGGTTTGTATAGAGGAGCGACATGTATACGCTTGTCTGAAGTGGCAGTGCTCGACTTGCTGTACTATAAGGACGCTTGATGACATCACCCATTTCACTTGCTATCTGTGATTTTCGATACCACCTGCGAGTACACATACGACCCATAAGCTTTTAGTGCAAAAGCAGTTTTGCTCACTAACATCAACCAGGAATTTTGTGATCATTGGATCTTGTGCAGTTTCCTAGCAATAGCGATGATACATCAGGTAAGTTAAAAAGAAATCAAGATAACATCCACCACTGGGAGTCGAACCCGCGGCGAGGTGAACTGATCAGATTTGCAGGCCACTGCGCGAGAGCACTAGGCTATCACCGCAGCCAAACACACCTCGTGTTAAACTGCAGAACACAGTTATGCCGTGAATTGCACATCTGCAGTGCAAATAGGCTTATAGGGGTTTAACGTCCCAAAGCAACTCAGGCTATGAGAGACGCCGTAGTGAAGGGCTCCGGAAATTTCGACCACCTGGGGTTCTTTAACGTGCACTGACATCGCACAGTACACGGGCCTCTAGCATTTTGTCTAAACCGAAATTTGACCGCCGCGGTCGAGATCGAACCCGTGTCTTTCAGGCCGGCAGCCGAGCGCCATAACCACTAAGCCACCGCGGCGGCTGTTGCAGTGCAAACAGATCAGACAAGCTTAACAGGAGTGTAATATTGTCCCCAGATGTGTCGACGGCCCAGCAAAGCAAAATCATGACCTCTACTCAGTTTTACTGCGTTAAAGAGACTATGGGACTATGCAATGAATAATAAGTCACTTGTAAATGTTTTCAATGCTTAGAAATGATGCTAAGAAGCATTCACACCAAGTACGAGTCTTCGAAACTGAACCGGCAATTTATTATGAATTTTTAAAAACCGTGTTTTTTTAAATTTGCGGGCTGATTGGTGTCCTCGTAGTGACCGATTTTTAAACTTATATCGTGAAAAAAGACGTCACTGTACCCATGACGTCGCCAGGCCACCACACGCTCTCATTCGCTGGAGCCACGGCAGCCACGAAGTCACAGGCACACTTCCGGTAGCCGTGAAAATCGTCTCCTCGTGCCACCGCACGACTCTCTCGGGCAAGCGCGAGCCAGGGCATTGCCTTCGCGCATATGGTTTCAATTTTCCTCTGCCGCCTCCTTCTGTATGGAGTTCCGGAGCCACTCGCAGTGGCTCGTCGAGTCGCTACTGTCGTCACTGGCGTTCAGTCGGTATGGCGTGAACGCATAGGGCTCGATGCCCATCGCGGCCGTAAGAGCGAGCAGTCGCACCTTGAGGTTCTGGTCTATTACTGCTAACTACAACAGACGACAAGCAAAGAAACCCGACGCGCGCCGCAATCACGCCGCCGACGCTGCTGCTGGGGTGCTAGGAGCGACAACCGGAAGTTGCAAAAGGAACGTCAGCGGATGACGTATTCATGGGCGGGGCCCAGTCCCAGAGCTGTTTTCTTTATTTTTGTCTGGTGCCCCGCGTGTACGAGTTGAGGGGGGAGAGGAGGAGCGTAATTTTAAATCGTCTATATCTTCGGTGTTATTGATGCTAGCTTAAAAATTCTTGCATTGGGGTGACGAGTGATGAAATGCCTATCTCTCGTCTGCTTTATGTAATCTCAATTAATTTATTGCAGTCCCTTGAAAACCCTACAAATTTTATTGCCATATGCCCTGAAATTATTTATTTTCCTGCTGTATTGCAGGCTAGAAAATGGCAGGCTTTGCACAATGTTTGCTAGGCTAGGGGAATCACACCCTTTACAGAAAATTGAAAATTGATTTCTTGGGGAAAGGAAATGGCCCAGTGTCTGTCTCACATATCAGCAGACACCTGAACAGGACACCTGAACCCTGCCATAAGGGAAGGGATAAAGGAGGGACTAAAAGAAGAAAGGAAGAAACAGGTACCGTAGTGGAGCTTTTAGTCCATTGCCGGTTTTTGTTCAATAATATGATACTTATACAAGTGGTAATGCTAGGGTTGAGGTCCATCATATTTTGCACTTTCTACATGCTGAATGGAAAGAATGGTACCCAAATATTAAGGAACCGTGCTGAGTGCGAAAAGGAAACTGCGGATAACCTAGAACATCGCGGAAACGACACTGCAGATTTGGAGACTCCAGACGAGACGTCATTGATGAGTGTTGCCCTGTACAGCAGTCTGTGTTGAAAGGGACACAGGATGAGCGCTCGTCCTGTGTCCCTCTCTTGTCCTCGTTTGTCTCATGCTAAGGCAACCTGGATATCATGAATCACCAACTGGCCTAAAACTCCACTTTATTAAAAGCTTAGTTTGAATCGCATCAACGAGTCTAGCTCAAGACATGTACGTGCAGTTCTTATGCCCCGACACTAGATCTCCAGAGCAGCATGGACTATGCAGGAAGCCGCCCTGCAAAGAACCCTTCGATGCACACTTTGAGGCCAAGCTCGAAAGGCATGCAAGACATCGCACACCATGTTGCTTTGCTGAGATAAGCAAACCGCAACATTTTCCGGGTGCACATGAGACTGCAGCCACGACCAAAAAGTGGCAAAACAAGCCTGTCAAGTGGGTGCTCTTCCCCCGCCGGTCAGACACAGGAGTAAGACAAGTCGACCAGTCAAATCGAGCTGCACTCCAGCTGTGGTTAGCTGCCGTAAACATACTGAGATATTATCTCAGCAACAGTGGCCAACGCTCAATGGAACTGGCGTCAGTCCAAGCCATGCTGTCAAGCATTCGTGTTAAGTGTGCCGACAGCAGTGCAGGCAATGAACTTATGGTCGTGAACACAGAAACCTATGGCAGATAGCTACAAACTCTAGTTGTGGCAATGCGCGGTGGCTACTTTTCACAATGTGGCAAAAAGGGTTCTGCTGCCTTGCCTGCTTCTGGCAAACGGAGAAACACACCTCCCTTTCTACTGTTTTTTAAAGCAATCGCCGTGCATCACCACAAGTAGAGTTCGAGGCTGCTCGGCACGCACTTCAGTGCTCATGCTCATAAATTTCATGACTGCGCAGGTTTACACAGCTATACCCAGACATTATGAGGAGATGTTTGAAAGATTCTAAGGAGACATTGTTAACTATGCCTGGAACCCGACAGGGTCAGTTTAAGCGAAGCAGGAGAGGCCTTTGTTTTGCAGTGGACGTAGCATAGTTAGTCTGATGATAATTTGATCAATGCACACCCCCACACACAAAAACCCCTACCATCAGCAGCAATATGCAGCATTGTAGATCATGCTATTACAAATGATTAGCAACTCATCGTCGTAGCAGCAAGCGCAGGGGCACCTATGCATCAGCTAGGTTTGGGCTGCTAAGCACATGCAACGAACTACCATCTGCACCAATGCAATAATTGGCAACAGACCTTAACAAAGTCCTGAGCAGTTCGTTACTTTATAGCCCTTGCATGCAGTTGTGTGACCGTTCTTGTGGTCTCTACTTTTTCTCAGGCGTGTACAAACAGCCCAGGCCTGGATGTCCTCTAAAGTATTTGGTTTCCCGCCTTTCCGTCTTTTGCGGCAAAAATTTATAAGACACTATTTAAATACCACACAGAGAAAATAAGCGATGGCCTAGGCAGTAAAGCGTTTACATATGCAACTTCTGCGTGCAGGTTGCGAATGCACGTGGAACAAATTTTTGTTCCCTTGCTCGTCAAGAGGCACAGGAACAAAGTTATTAGTAAACCTGATACAGTAAATTGCCCCGCATTAAAAGCATGTTACAATAACAGCATCTGTGGTGAAATGCCCACAGTTATCCTTGATATTGCGTTCGCCACCGCGCACGCACAAATATTCAAACGGCCCCCCTTGAACTGAAATCGCTTTGAAATGAACGACAGTGCAAAGAACACACGTAACAGCATCATTGATACGCACATTGCACGTGGACATCCCGGCTGACGGTTGGCTGTCCTCCCTCCGCCTGTCCACGCATTCTGGCGCTTCCGCGGCAAGTTTCGCCCTTTTTTTTTCTAGTGAGGCTTGTTTACCTGTCAGAAACAATGCAAATGAACTCCACTACCTGAAAAGGCGTAAACTTGACTAAACACGCAAAAGAAATACAAGTACTCACCTAGGTACAGCAATTCAGCTTTCGCCGGCTGCTCGCCCTCCTTCCAAAAAACGCTCACAACTGAGCCTTTCAATTGTTTTATGGCGCCTTCTTCGGTTAAAAGTCGGATGCCGATGGCAGGGTCCGCGAGGGATTTAACAGGATAAACATCCCACTTAGCTTCCTCCACCCATTTTATCAAAATGTGGCTCATTGTCACGGAGTGGGTAGAAACACGAGGCCTTCCTGTAGCACCTGCTGAACCGACTGGACCGCAAACAGGGCTTGGTGGCTTGGCTTGGATGGTTGGAATTACAGGTGCGGTATTTGGCTGCACTCATGCCTTTTGCCGCTAGGGAAGGGCACCTACGGTTGGTGTGGCGCTACAGTCAACCTGTTGGGCAAGATTGCATTTGCCATTACTTTACTTCAAGCACGCTTCATTACTCGATTTCAAAATAATAAGACAGGAAAAATTCACCGGTAGGCAGTGAGAGGAGAGTAATCATTTATCCTAGCACATGCACTTAACACCGCGTTCGAAAATTGCATACGCGAATGCCAGTAGCGCCGTCATAAATAGCAGACGATGACAACAACATCCGAGCGCCCATGCGAGCGCCCTTCCTTTGTTACTGGTAGAAGCGACCGACGATCCTTTGAAAGTTTCTTGGAAAGCACGGGTGACCATAACACGGAAGATATATATAGCTTCCTGTCCCATATAATCTCCAGTTAACCTGGTACTGTGCCTGCTGCCACCATGCCTCCGAAAAGGCAGTACAGTAAATACTTATGGGACTCGTCGGCCGAGGTTCCGCATCGTTCAAAGTGTAGGTTCAAGCAGCGGGAGTTACTTGGCGCGCCATCAGCTTCTCGAGCTGATAGTGACTCGGATGAATCGGGTGATGAAAGCTCCTATGCAAGTAATGAAGAACAGAACACAGCCGGCGTTACAGATTCCAGCTCTGGTGCCTGTGCTGGGGAGACTGCGCACAGCCGCTCACGTTCTTGTGAATCTTCTGAAGGCGCTTTTCCCGAAGATGTCTCATCGGACGAAGTTGACGACGTCTCGTCCGAAGAAAGCGAGCCTGAACCGCATGAACCCGAAAGTCACGAGGCCTCACCGGATGAGCGGACTGGTGAATTGGTAACAGCCCTTGCCATTTGTTTCTGCATGTGCGGTGAACTGCTGAATTAAGGGAACACGCGATCGTGTGGCCTCCGAGTTTCGCGAAGCGCTGCCGCGAAAGCTGGCGAGAAAAGACTTCATGATAAGAAGCATGCGCCGTTAGTACGCTTGGTTGCTTTTTCCGGGCATGCGCCTGGTGCTGCTTTCGCCGTCAGTCGGTTGTAGAGTTTCACGAAGCGTGGAGGCCACGCAGTCGTGTGTATTCTTTAGCCGCCGTGGTGGCTCAATGGTTGTGACGCTCGGCTCCTAACCCGAAATACGCGAGTTAGATCCCTGCCGCGGCGGTCGAATTTCGATGGAGGCGAAGTTCTAGAGGCCCGTGTACTGCGCGATGCAAGTGCACGTTAAAGAACCGCAGGTGGTCGAAATTTCCGGAGCCCTTCACTATGGCGTCCCTCATAGCCAGAGTCATTTTGGGATGTTATACCCCCATAGACTATAGACCAGATCATTTATCAGTAAGCCGTACTGTACTGCAGTATGAAAAGGGATAATGGATTATATGTTGTTTGACAGGAGCTTATAGCAGAACCTTATAGTTAGGTTATTTTCAGTTTAAGTGCTGCTTCTTTTTAAGAGCCGCCATGCAATGTTGACAGGAGAATATAGTATTTTTCAATTTAAATGCTGTTCCTTGTTTAAGAGATGAAGAGCCCACAGAGTTCTTATCCCTTTGTAAGAGAGCTTAACATGTGTTGCACTTGCTTCAAGTGTCAGCAAATGGACAACTGTGCACCTATGTACTGTCGGGAAGAAAAGTCTGCAGGACCAGCGAGTGACAACAGAAATGGAAAAATTATTATTGTCCGGTTGCTTGAGGCCGCACTTCTAGATGTTGAAGTCTGGCTTACATGCTCTTATATGCAGTATTTAAATGATGTGGCAGTCATAAGAGGCTCCTGTGTGACTAGATTGCTTGTTGCACATAAAGTTGCGTCTCGATAGTACATTTTTGCATGCTGAAAGCTACCAAACAACAAAACATCACTTAGCATGTTTCTATCTGTCACTAATAGGCACCCTTCGTTATCTGCATTTACAAGTGCAGGTGCACCGTTCATCATATCCCATTAAGACGGAGAAAAAATTCAAAAGCTTTTGAGCCTCTTCCATCAGTAAACTGCCTTACAATACTTTCTGACATAATTTGCAGTCCTAATGCAGGTGTTTTTTATGTCGAGAGGACTGCGGTATGGCCGCACAGCACACTTGACGAGCACACTTGAGGTCTCTTCACATAGTCATTGCCACAAATGTGTACCACTTTTTTTTATGCAAACTAGTAGTTGAAATGCTTGAAAGTGATGTCATTTAATTTCTAGTCATTCTGAGTGCAATTTTATCTTTTGTTCGCTAAGACGCATACAGTCTAGCAACGAGATGCATTGTAATGTCATGAAGACGATTGGTAATGCAGTAATGTACAGTTATAAGAGCATCTTCCACGCACAGCGTTTTTCATGAAACCTTGCTCGTTTGCTCAGAACACGCTCGCATTGCACTTCAAATGTTGGTTACTGTTTTTTTTTCTTTTTTTAGGATGACTTGCTGTTTCCAGGAGCAAATATAACGCAAGCAGAAAGCTTGCTCATGGTGATGGCTCACAGTTTGCGACATGGCTGCTCCAAGGAGGCGACAGAGAGCCTAGTAAGACTTATTGGTGCCCACTTGCCCTCAGGGGTGACATACCCAGGATCGAAATATGCCTTATTTAGGCATTTTATTGCCTGTGAAAAGCAATACAAAAAACACTTTTACTGTACTGCTTGCACTGAGTACATAGGTGAGGCGATAGAAGGAGAAGATATTTCATGTCCTAAATGTAATTTAGAGCACACACATGAGAGTCTTATCAAATCTTCTTCCTTTTTTCTTGTCATAGACCTCAAAAGCCAGCTCCGAGAGGTGCTAGAGTCTACAGTGGCTAAAAGAGAGGGAACCTCGGTTCAATACGAAGTGGCAGACATTACACAAAGCATTCATTATAATAAATTGCCTTTGTCTGCCGATGATGTCACACTCACCTTCAACACTGATGGTGTGCCTCTCTTTGAGAGTTCAAATCTGAGTATGTGGCCACTGCTGGTAATGGTGAATGAACTGCCTTACAAGCACCGGAGAGAGAAGCTTCTTTTGGCAGGCTTGTGGGTAGGGTCTGGGAAGCCAGTAATGAATACATTTTTTATTCCATTTGTGAAGGCAATAAATGAGTTGTCTGCTGAGGGAGTCACGTGGCAGGACAGAGATGGAAATACACACTTGTCGAAGGCATTTCCTGGACCCTGCTCAGTGGACAGCGTCGCAAGGTGCGATGTAATGAATATGACCCAATTTAATGGGGCAAATGGTTGTGCTTGGTGTGAGCACCCTGGCCAAGTTGTAGCTAAAGGTAATGGCTTTTGCCGTGTGTATCCACCAGCCACACCATTGCCCAAGCCGAGGACACAAGATTCTTTTGCTGAGCATGCCAGTAAGGCAAGGGTCAGTCAGCAGGCAAGCTGTGGCATTAAGGGCGCAAGTGTTTTGACAATGCTTGCATTTTTTACATTTGGAGGAGGGTTTGCAGTTGACCATATGCACGCGGTGTGCTTAGGCTTCGTTCGAAGCACCTTGTTCATGTGGCTCAAATCACATCGCTGTCGGAAGTTCAGACTGCGCAAGCACCTTGAAGATGCAAACAAGTTGCTACTAAGCCTGACTCCTATATGGGAGATATCGAGACTCCCAAGGTCACTATCACATATCAAAGAATGGAAGGCATCAGAGTGGAAGAACTGGATGTTGTTCTATTCGCCTGTTGTGCTCAAGGACTTTGTTCCAGAAAAGCACTACAAGCACTGGTTAAGGTTTGTTGCCATGATGCACTATCTGCTTGGTCCGTCAGTACACATAGAAGAGCTTCTCCGAATTGAGAAAGAAATGGTAAATTTTCTTATGGATTATGAAACCTTATATGGCACAGAGTATATGACATATAACTCCCATCTCCTGCTTCACCTCGTGGAAACTGTGAAAAACTGGGGGCCATTGTGGGGTTATTCCCTTTTTCCTTTTGAGGCAATGAACGGGACACTATGTAGATTTGTGAAAGGAACCCGATACCCTCATTTCCAAATTGTTCAGAAGTTCTGTATTCTGCAGGCACTTTCAACACTATGGTCAGCACACTCACTAAACCGAAAAGGGCGCCACATTCTAGAATCCGACTTCAGATGTCTGATGAAAGGGTATACTTTGAGAAAGAACTTCACTAAAGTGGGGTGCGTTCTGCTTTTGGGCAAAGGTGAACGTGTGGAGGGTGGTACAGTGTTCCGAAAAATGGTGCTTGGGCCTTTCAAATTCTGCACTGCAGGCCTCGACAAATCTCGCAGAAGAAATTCCTATGTATTCACGAACGGGCTTTTTGGTCGCATTGTCAAAATCCTTTTACCTTGCAGTCATTCTTCAAGCAGAAGTGATCATGTTGATGTGCATGTTGATGTCCTGAGTGTAAAGCAAGCAGTGTTCAGTAATGTCCCCCTGGATAAGAATTTGCAGTTTGTGAAGACAGAGAGTACATCACAAAGTTGCATCGTTGACGCAGAGTCTTTAAAAAAGTGCATACGTCTGAATGACACAGAATCTCTCTACTTGTGTGTAGTGAATGAAAATGAAATGCTAGAGTCTGTATGAGTCCATATGTACCTTTTGTTCCGTCATAAGTAGCAGCTGTTGTAGAGGTGCCACACCACTGACACCTCTCCTTAATAGACATCAGACCTTGTCCATTATCTTGATGCTGAAATTTTCATATGTTTGAGAGCCTTGGTGAAGGGGCCCACAGTATTAGTTGGCTACCAGGCATGTCACGTCAAGTCACAGTTTGCAATGTATGTAATAAGCACTGCCCATTTTATGTGATAGCATAAGGATCCCATTGATGCGTCTTATTGGCGGTGTTGTGTTGCTCTCACACTCAGTGAGACGGCAGTTTCTGGAGAAAAGTCTGTGGGCCCCCATATGTTGCACCAGTGCAGGACTGACCGTGTTAAAATTTGTGTGACGTCTAGCACACAACTGCTAATCATAGCTTGCACCAGCCATCGGTCGGCCGTCGAACTGTCAACCAACACATGCAAGGACATCTGTAGTACGGGTGTCCATGGGGAATTGCTATGCTATCATTTTGTCACATGTAATTAGCAATTATGTATCCCCTTTGGGGGTAATTTTCATATGAAAACCTGTGAGACCATTGGTTGTGGCACAAGCTGCTCTGTTTTCGAAACATTTAGGACGTTAAATTCATTCTTCATGGCTGCTGCTTTCTCTTCACGTGATGCAGATAGTGGTTCATGCACTTCTTCAGGATCTTTCCAACTTTGCTTCGCTGTGCGATAGCCATTATATTCCTTTGACTTTGAATGTGCATACTTGTTTACCAGCCTCACTGGGTGCCCAGTACCAAAGTGCTGTCTGTCTGAGGCGATGCCTGTTGTTGGAGCCTATCATCTCCATTTGTAGATGAGTCAACTTCTTCAAAGTTGCGATCATCATCACTACAGTCTGGTCAGTCCATATTCATCAAGTCGCCTGAGCGGTCCTTCGCTTCAGCACTTTGCACGTTGACGCTTGGGTCATGTGCAGTAAACAGTAAAAGAATACGGGCGTTTTGCTCCAGCTGCCATGATGTGCACGTGCATTGAGGCTGGTTTATGGCAAAATTCATATGGTTCAAGATATTGCCAGCCGTTTACGTGGGTGTCATGCACCTGGCTGCAGTTTGTTGTTGACCTGGCCTGCACTTGACCATTCTTTTTTTGAATAGCCAGTGCAAAGTTGCATTTCAACTACCAGAAGTTGCACTGCACGCTTATAGCTCTGCTGATGATGATGAAATAACTTTATTTGCACCCGTCAAGGAATCAGAGGGCGAAAAAGACGAGTCTTGACCGCCGTCATCTTCCTCCCCTTTCAGCAGGCTGGGATCCCTTGGGATTCAGTGGTGTCCAGGGCCAGACGGATGACTTCTTTTTGTTCTTCTTCTCTCTGGCTGGCCATTAAAGCCTCCCAGGACTCTGTATTTCTGTCTGGTTCGTTGTGGCTAGGGCATGTCCACACCATGTGGATCATGTCTGCTATTTCATTACACTGTTTACACCTGGGGTCTTGGATCGCCGGATGCCATCTGCTTAGTGCGAGTGGGTTCGGAAAAACTCCCGCCTGTAACTTTCTCCATATGACCTCTTCCTTTTTGCTGAGGCCCTTGCATGCTCCAGGTAATGTCTGTCTTCCTAATCTGTAATGGTTAAGAATATCTTGGTACGTGTTCAGCTCCTCGCTCGTCTGAAGGGACTCTCTACTCGACGAGACCGCATTGGGGTCCCGGTGTGTGAGTCCTCGGGCCAATGCGTGCGCTGTCTCGTTTCCCCGGAGGCCCTCGTGGGCCGGAGTCCAAACAAGGTTAATTAGTTCTGCCGGTGTCGGGCCGGCTGTGAGAATTTTGACTGCTTCGACAGATACCCTGCCTGCGTTGTAGTTGCGGATAGCCGATTTGGAATCTGTTATAATCACCCTAACATTCCGTTGAGTTAAAGCCAGCGCAATGGCTACCTCCTCAGCCGCTGTTGCATCACTCTGTTGGGTGCTGCAGCACGAGACTCGGTCTCCGCCCTCCCTGGTCGCCAGGGCTACGAAACCCGTTCTGCCTTCATATTCCGCCGCGTCCGTGTAAACCACGTCCTGTCTATTGGCTAATTTTTTCTGCAGAGATTTCGCTCTGTCCTTTCGCCTACCCTCATGGTGTACCGGATGCATATTCCTTGGGAGTGGTGGGATTCTGATTTTGTTCCTTATGTCTGTTGGGATATTCTCCGTGTGTTTGAGCCGCGCTCGAGGTTCGAAGCCTAGCTTTTCTAGTATTTTTAGCCCCGAATGGCTGCGTAGAAGTCGTTGTTGCGCTACTCTGGTAGCCTCAATGAGCTCCTCTAGGGTGTTTGAAATCCCCATGTTCAGAATTTTCGGGGTGGATGTGTACGGGGGGAGGCCCAGAGCGGTTTTGACGCCTTTCCTAATTAGGATTTCAATCTTGTCTTTTTCTGCTTTGGCTAGCCGTAGGTATGGTGCCACGTATGCGATTCTGCTGATTACAAATGACTGAACTAGTCTTAAGAGGTTCGTCTCCTTCATTCCCGCGTGTTTATTTGCTATTCTTTTGAGTAGCCTACACGTCTGGCTTACACTCGATTCGAGTTTTCGTATCGTTTCGGTGTTCTTACCGTTTGTCTGTATCCTAAGACCCAGTACTCTAATCATCTCCACTGATGGTATTTTGTCCCCGTTTACCGTTAGCGTTATCCCATGTTCATGGGGCTTTGTTCGTCTCTTTTGTGGGCCGAGGAAGAGCGCTTCAGATTTCTCGGCAGAACATTTGAGTCCTACTTGTTTTAGGTACGACTCAATTTCCTCGACCGCTCTTTGGAGGGTACCTTCGATGTGCGCGCCACTGCCTCTGGTAACCCAGAGGGTGAGGTCGTCCGCGTATATTGTGTAGTTGAGCCCTTCTATACGCGTCAATTTCTGTGGTAAGCCAATCATTGCAATATTGAAGAGTGTCGGTGATAGGACCGAGCCTTGGGGAGTACCTTTGTTGCCCAGCCTTATGCCTTTCTCTTCCTTCCCTCCTAGGCTGATAGTAACTGTTCTGTTTGAAAGAAAGTCCTTCACGTAGTTGTATACCTTTCCCCCTACATTTAGAGTTTCTAAGCGTTCTAGTATGGCTGCGTGGTCAACGTTGTCAAAAGCTTTGGCCACGTCAAGGCCGACTATTACTCTGGTATCAGCTGTTTCGTTGTCTAGCACTTGTTCTTTAAGTTGAAGCATAACATCGCATGCAGAAAGATGTGTCCTGAATCCGATCATTGTGTCGGGGTAAAGCTTTTGTTCTTCTAGGAATCTGTTTAGCCTCGTTTGAATAACGTGCTCCATTAGCTTACCTACACATGAGGTAAGCGAAATGGGCCTCAGGTTTTCGAGACTGGTGCAGCGAGTGTATTTGAATGAAACAGAGCTAGTGTTAGCAGAATGTGAAATATACATGTGGAAATTGCCATTTAAATGCTGCCCTAAGAGTGTAAATATATTAGGAGCACTTAGCAGAAAAGTGTCATGTGAGCATTTCTTACAAATGTGAGGTATAAATATAAGGGAAAGGGGGAGGGGGTTACACATTGTACATGCACTTTTATTTTGCAAGTGTTCTGCTGTGCTTGTAAATAGCTCATTGATATTGCCTGTACAGTTGTGTAAATAGTGACTAAAGGCGTAGTGTTGTGCAGACGTTATGTGTTGAAGTAAGTCTGGCCTTGAATGTTGTTGAGAAATGTGTTCAGATCTGAATATTGTATTTGAAGAATTAGCTTGTGTGCAATAAACTGCTCGCTTTTCAACCTTGTACTTTGGTACCATTTTTTGTCGGAATGCCATCTTCACTCTGCTGAACTGAATTCCTGCCTCTAAATATCAATACAAAGGCACAACACTGCTGCACATTGCAATCATTCTTGTGTTCTGCCTACTCTGCAGTAATATTGTTATTAATGACTATTGTGTAAAGCATGCATAAATTACTACAGTGTGATGAAACAAAAGAATGATGTAACAAGTACTCTTTAAAGCAGGCCCTACAGCCAATAGTGTCAACCAATTATTATGACATCACGATATTAATCCCCTTGCATGCTTTAGCATGACATCACAGGTAAATGGCAGGTGCACAGGCATTAATCCTGGATAAACCAGGACATCATGACGATCGGTAGGGGCCATGCCTCGTATGAAGGGCATTTGCTGCTTTGATCATGAGTTTTATCCGTCTATAGCTACTGATAACACCACAGTATTATTCAAAAAACCAGCTTCTGCTTTTCATAGTCCTTACCTTGACATTTTGAGAAAGCAGAAGTATAGGAATGTTACAGGCAATGAATAAGCATTTCATACATTTCAGTTTTTATGTCATTTTCTATCATATCCCTTTAGAGCATTTGATGAATGCCATCTTGTCGATCCACTGCAATTGCTCGTAAGGCAAGTGTGGTTGGGTATAAGATAACTTTACCAAAACAAGAAAGAGCGGCATTACCTGCCAGCATGCAGACACTGTGCATGCTTTCAAGTGGTTCTTGTGAAGTTCATTAGTGCTAATGATGTGGGAGATTTTTCTTTTACTCAACGCATTTGGGAGGTGCCAGGTTGGATCCCCAGTGCCCCCGGGTACCCACCGGTTTTTAATGGGTACAAGATTTCACCTGCCTTGGTCCTTGGGTCTTCTAAGGTGTGATGCTTGAGAAAAGGGTCTCGGACCAAATAGTCGCCTTGATGGATCAGAGATAAATTCCGCCGTCAATAAGCAACCCTAAGTCCACTGTAGAAGTCCATTTGTAGCCAACGGATCAACGTTCAGCGAGAGGTGTGTGCGTTAATTCTTTCGAAAGAACTGCAGGCGACGCTGTGTGCTCGCGAGAGGGGAGGCGTCGTCGCGGAGACACCGTGGCTCTGGTCTGTCGTGTATGTTTCTCTTTTGTCCCCGCATTTCGCGCCGTTTTGTTTGTGCATGAATCAAGAGTAGCAGCCGATTTCTAACATAGCAGTAGATTCTCCTGTCAGAACAGCTCATGACGTGGCACACAGTGCTACGGATGGTTGCAAAGCACTTACTGTTGAACATTTTTCTGGTGGGTGCTCAAAGAAAAAAACAACAGAAATTCAACAGAAATTATGCACCATATTTGTGTTGAGATTTTGGGCACAGAAATTCTGTTGGGTGAGTGTTGTGTAAACTCAACACGAGTTGAATTTCCATTGAATTTCTGTTGGCTCAACACATGCTCAACATTGCGTCAACATAAATTCAAGGCTCATTTTTATAAGGGAACGCTGCGGTTAACAGTGTTGCCCAGTAGACAGATAAATCATCGCATCCGGGAGGTGCAGGCTTCGATGGCCAGTGCCGCCGGGTACCCACTGGTGATGCCATGGGTACAAGCTTCTCTTCGCCTGGTGTTCAGCTTATTCAGGGTGGAATGCTTGGGAAAAGCGACTTTGACCCCATCTTGATGAAACGAAAATATCTTGAGCAATGGCGCTCTTTGGCTCAAGACGCCATTGCACCATGAAAATTCGCTATCATCAGACAGACAAACAAACCCTATCATTCTGCAAGAGCGAAGACAGTGCACGTGTACAGAAATCAAAATGTACTTCAAAAGAGCGGCAGAAAAGCAACGCCGCCATCACTGTAGGAGGCCATCCTGGGAATGAATGCATGTAGAAGATGGTTAATTAACACGAGGAATTAGACTTCTGCGTCGAAGTTCGGAGCGCAATAATTGGATTTTGTAGTCTTTGGCAGAGGTGTAGTCTATGTCGATGAGAATTTTTTCTGATTGGCCTTCGCCTGGGTGACAGCTGCTGTAGCTGCAAGTCCATTGTAAGTTGAAAAAAAAATGTTTTTTGTGTGTCCTCTATTTTAGGGGTGAATAGTAATTACTTGAAATAATATTGTGCAACGGTGGACTGCCAGTGGTGAGAGCGCGAGTTTGGCGCTTTTGAACTGTTCCAAACAGGCAGTTTAGATATGCGGCTGAGCCTTTTTTTCATTGTGTTCTGATCGTGATAGAAGAGTGGAGGTGTTCGCGCATCGTGCAGAATGTGTTGTCAAACATGTAGGAAAGCTGGGCGTTCTCTAATTCTCCTTTTACAGAGGTCCGCCTTCTCACTTCTTTTCTTTTTTTGAAAGAAATGGATTGCTAAGTCATACACTTCCAGACCAGCTTAGTAAGTGGTGCTCTCATAATCACCGCCAGCTCAAACCGATATTTGACTGAGAAATAATCTACTTCCAAAGACGTTTCGTAAAGCTTGCTGCCGTCACCAGCGCAGAAAAGCTGCTGCTGTGCATCAGCGAATCAAGAATTAATATTCACAAGTTATAAAAATAAACTGTTCTCTCTTTGATATGTAACATTCGTTTTAATGTGCTCCATCAATTTTTTTAATGAAGCCGGCCACTGCCCGAAATTTAAAGTGCATTGTAAGAAATGTTTGGTCACTCAGGTACAGCTTTCAAGGCGCCCCGAGACTGCCGAGGAAGTTGCTTTTACACCGGCTTCTGTAGGCATAAAAGCGACGCCGGGTGCGTTTCGATGGAGACGAAACGCTAAGGCGCCCGTGTGCTGTGCGATGTGATGTGAGTGCATGTTAAAGATCCTCAAGTGGCCGAAATTATTCCGGAGACCTCCTCTACGGAGCTTCTTTTTTTCCTTTATTTCACTCCCTCCTATATTCCTTCTCTTACTGCGCAGTTCAGGTGCCCGCCGATATGTGAAACAGATACTGCGTCATTTTCTTTCATCACAAATCAATTTTACTCCCTGCCACACTGGTAGGTGGCATGCAGTTAATGGTTGATGGCGAGAGATTGATCACCAAATGAACGCTGCGGCCTAGCTATTGATGCAGTGTCGCATGTCAGCCACAGTGCTGTCAGCGCTAATGCTTTAAGGTCCCATCTCTATCTCTCACCACCGCCACATGTATCAAAGCAGGAATGAGGCGTCCGGATATCCAGGGAGCCAGTTATGCGGCCATCCTTTCCTCAAAGCCATCGACGTCTAGAACATTATCAACGCCAACGCTAATGAACACAATAAACGCCGACATCTTTCGCTTTCTTTATCTTGAATTAGCCGAGCTAATCCACATTAAATATTTTTCACTTCCCTTACGGGCGCAGTTTGGGTGTCTACCGATATATGTGAGAAAGGCGTCATTTCTGATGGTTTGACCTCTGCCTACATTCAAGGTCAAACTTCCGGCCCCGCCTACGGCTCGAAAAGCTAGCGTAGTGCAGCTTTTCGTTTTAAAACCTGCCAAAACTGTCGGGTTGGCTCTGGAGATTGCGCAACCCGCACATATGCCGTCGCGACAAACTATGCATCGGCGGACACCAACGTTTATCGCACTCTGCAGGCATTAGCCCTCCCCCACCCCCATGAACAACGAGCACTCTGGAGGCATAACACACAGCCATCTCTCTCGCAATACTCTCCCTTGAGGAGCAAGGAACAAGCCTACATCATCGCCAGCTCTCAAGCTGTCTGCCGAAATTACGGCAGTTGCAGAATATGCGCCCACGCACATCATATCCTCAAAAGGAGAGCACACCAACCAGCCGATGTTATTTTTACACATGGTCACCACTACCTCCTAGGAAAAGCAGCGCGCGCGCTCTCGACCAAGCTTGTTATAACCGAGTCCGGCGCGACGGCTCCAGACCATCAGAGCCGGTATTCTTACAGTACTGCGCATTCCTTCAACACCATCGGCTCAACCGACATACGCACCCCTCACCACACAAGCACCTGTCGCGGAATCGAGGAAAGTTGCACCCAGTGAAAACTTTAATGGACACAGGAGAGTTTAGTTAACCACTGAGCCATACCCACCACAGTAGCTCAATGTTTAGGGCGCTCGGCTACTGATCCGATGTTCCCGGGTTCGAACCCGACCGCGGCGGCTGCGTTTTTGTGGAGGAAAAACGGCAATGCGCCCGTGTGCTGTGTGACGTCAGTGCACATTAAAGACCCCCACGTGGCCGAAATTATTCCGGAGCCCTTAACTACGGCACCTCTTTCTTCCTCTCTTCTTTCAGTCCCTTCTTTATCTATTCCCTTGCGGCGCGATTCAGGTGTCCAACGATATATGAGACAGACACTGCGACATTTCCTCTCCCAAAAAAACGAAGTATTATTATTTTTATTATATAGAAAGTGAATGGCGGAATAACTGTATCGCATATATCGGTGAAAACTCGAACCGCGCCGTAAGGAAATGAAGAAAGGAGAGAGTGAGAGAACTAGGGAAGAAAGAGGTGTCTGAGTGGAGGGCTCGGGAATAAGTTCGACCAGCTGGGAATACTTACGTGCACTGACATTGCACAGCACACGGCACCTTCAGCGTTTCGCTTCCATCAATGTGGCTGTCGTGGTCGGGTAACACGGTCACGGCATGTTTCGTTTGCTATCCGCTACAGACAAGCTCAATGTTGCCCACGCCCGACCTATCTATCTACACGCGTGGTACGAAGCCGGTTACTGAGAGAGAGAGATGTGTGCTGCCTGCATTAGCTCTGACAAAATTGTTGTACACACTCGGCACTCCAACAACGGCCGCAGCGTTCAATGCGGGAGCAATCTCTTGCGAACAAACATTAAGTGCCGCCTGCTGGTCTGGCAGGGTGGGCGCGCTGCCTTTTCAGTGTGCGAAACGCAAAAGTGAAATTAGGTTTTTGAGGAAAGGTATTGCGTAGTAAGTCTCACATAGCTCGGTGGACACCCGAACCGCCCTGTAAGTGAATGTTGATGAAATAACTTTAACTGCACCCGTCAAGGAATCAGAGGGTGGTGAAGTCTTGAGTCTTGACGTACCGCCGTCATCTTCCTCCCTTTTCAGCAGGTTCTCAGCGGTGTCCAGGGCCAGACGGATAACTTTTTTAACGCGAAAGAGTTAAGGAGCTCGTGTGTGTCGCAGAAAAGCCAGTGTCATCGGCATTGACCGCGAGCGAAAAATTCCTCTTCCTCTTCCTCTCAATGTACGCCACTGCCCCAACACATAGCGCGCGACGGCAGCGCCTCCCGCTTGCCTCGTTCGCGCGCAGTGGGGCCGTGCGGGCACGCGGGAATCACGCGATGAGCGGCGAACAACGCAGCGCACATCCGACGCGTGTTCACCACGAAGCCTGCGGCTTGCTGCGCGTTCGTTCGGCGCGGAAGCTACGCTGGCGTTCGTGGCATCTGGTTTGTCGAGAACGATGTGCCGACGAACTACGAGTGCAACTTGAGTCCCGCTGGTTTCGGCAAGGCGCCTGGCAGCGCTTCTACGTGCTTTGCCGCTCCGCGCGTCCGTTTCACTGCACGTAGCAGAGCAATTTGTGTAACGGGCAGGACGTCGCGCCGAACAGGCGATGGCGTTCCATGAACTTCCAGTGCTGCAACACGCTGTCGTGTTCAACTCCTAATGGCAAAGCTTAAGCGTCCCCCATTTTTGTTTGTGTGGAAGAGAGCGGGTTCTTTTATTAATGCTAAAGCAATAAATGGACCCCTTTCAGGGTCATATCCGCAAAAAAGTGTCCTCAAGAAACGGCCCCACGTGACCTCACGAGCCGACGACTCATGCGACGAAGATGATGATGATGTCACATAATTATCATAGTTAATATAATTAGACAACGCTCAGACTAATATTATAACTGGTGATGACATCATATGAAAGCGACATCATACAAGGTCGCGTGACAGCGATGTATTATGCCATCAAACCTAGTCACGTGACTATGCTGTAATATGACATCACACCTACTCACGTGAGAACGATGTAATTTCTCGTCATACCAGGCCCGCATCCAAACCTCTTCCACCCCCATTTTAAGGTTCATATGGATCCCACATTGCTACACATGCAGCCGCCGCGGTGGCTGAGTAGTTATGGCGCTCGGCTGCAGGCCCGAAAGACGCGGGCTCGATCCCGGCCAAGGCGGTCGAATTCTAGAGGGCTGTGTACTGTGCCATGTCAGTGCATGTTAAAGAACCCCCGATGGTTGAAATTTCCTGAGCCCTTCTCTACGGTGTCTCTCATAGAATGAGTCGCTTTGGGACGTTAAACTCCCGTAAACCATAAACCATTACTACACATGCGCACATGACGCATTACAAAGAGTTGCCACAACCCGCTTCTCATTAATAACATTAGGATTGTCCAACAGATAAACGCGCCAGTTCTCATGTATGATATGCTGCAATGATCATGCAAAGACGCATGCCTTTGACTTTCGAGATGATGGCGACGATGATGATGCTAACAGTGTATCTTTATGAGCCCAGGGAAGTCTGATATACCGGTACCAAATTAAATGTTGACAGAATATTGTTTAAATTTTGTACATTACTCAGCAACCGAAGACAAATATTGTGCGGGAAAATAGGAATACCTGCAGCTAATAAATAGGAATGATGATGTTGATGTTCCTGTGAGGGCAAGACCCTCCCCCGTTTCCGCCACTTCCCTCCAGGTTGCGATGGTAATGGATGCGAAATCCTGGGAATTCTCCGATGACTCGGTGATCCGGCGGAATTTTGAAATGGCTTGATCACATCTTTGAACACTGTGCCAACTATTAAAATCGCACGGGTTGCAACAACTGGCGTAGACTGGGCAGCGTAGACAGCTCTCTCTGTCAAGAATACCACGGCTCTCCACTCAAATTTCCCCGCAGCGAAATCTTCTTTCGAGCCGCCCCCCCCCCCCCCCCCGGCACAAGAAACCCGCCTAAATACTCAAACACCTCAACAGAATTCTGAGACAAGCTGTTTTGAGTCCACCACTTGCTTACCATCAAAACTGCACTAATCAATGGTACGCCAGCACCCTCGACGTTTTTTACCCGCGGGCACGCTTGAGCATTCTGCGAAGCCTTTTAAAGTGAACGATGGGTCTCTGCAAAATAGGTAAAGGAAGGATAAAGTGTAGCGCCTGGTCGTCTGGAAGGCAGGCCGCCAACCTAACTAATTCCCTACGACAAAAAAAGAACGATTAGATATAAACAAGCAAATACCGCACATTAAAAACAGAAGACAACCACAGTGTGCCCCATTCAACGTCATATTAGAAGATTTGAAACAGCGACTGAGAAGCACAGGGCGAGCATGTATTGCGGTCTATTCAAACATCTTCATTATAAAAAAGGAAAAGGAATAGGCTACCACATCACAATACATTCATTATAGTTTTGCATATTTTACCGCTGTAACGCCGCTATGCTGATGCGTTCGCCTCGTTTTGCGGTGTTTCGGCATTATTAGCGATTTTCCGAGAAAGAACAAGGAACCGGAGACTAAAAGAGAGGTCACTCGGAAGGATAAAAAAGGAAATTATGTTTGCCCCTGCTTCCATTACGAAACGAAAATATACAGAATTAGTGTGAGATTCGAAAGAGGATGTCACGCATCAAAAGCTTCGACGGTGTTTACAGGTTATTCTGGATTCGGGATTTTTTAATCAAATGAGCAGATGTCGTCGTTAGGAACAGTATGAATCATATTCTCTCGTCTGTTCTGACTACTCTAGTTTCTGTTAAGTCCGCTTGTTATAATATTAATATAATAATAATAATAATAATAATTGTTTATTTCCAGGCAATTGTACATGATAGTAATCAGCCCGCTTAAGCATTGATGCTTCTGAGCGGAGCTGGGCAGTACAGTTATTGAATTAATTCTGACAGATACCTTTCTAGCTACAACATTTATATGTGTGTTGGTATTTAGAGATTTTCCCTTAGCAATAGCCGTAAGCTATAACAATAACAGAACTGGGTTTTGTGAGGCGCTGTTGCGCAAATAATATTGGCTCTCAGTACGCATCGAAGCCATATTGCTTGCGGTTATCGGAGTGCATACAGCCATACAGACGAGTACAGATCACACTCGATACCCATGACCAGATGCCGCGCGGCAGTAACCATGGCAGTCATTCAAGCCATTGCCTTGAGCACGCGGTTATCGCCGTGCGCCTTGGGCATGACACTTATCACCATTCCTGTTATCGCTACTAGGAACCGTCATTCATGACTATAGCACGGCAATCATTCAGAGTCACTGTGGCTCCAGACAGCTGCCTAACCTCTCGTGTAGCAGGAGACTCCTGATACAGTTACGTGTCAAAGGTACACTGAGGACAAACTGAAGTTGGGCTGCATCTATAGCTTACGGCATTCTCACAACGAAGGCTCGACTATGACTGAAAATGGGACTTTTATAAGCCTGAAAAGGTCAGAAAATGAATCACAGGTATCTCTACCATCGGTAGAATTCGCAGTCGAACAGCGGTGCGTCAAATGTTTTCAGTCACACCTCTGAGGCTTGGCTACAACGCCATGCACTTCCAGTCTATGATACCTGAGTAATTTTCTGTCTTGACCATCATAGCATGAAAAAGCCATAGAATTGACTTTACTCCGTAGAAATGTTGTATGAATTAGTGCTCAGTTTCCCTTTAAGACGCATGTGCAGAAAACCACTTCATACTCACAGAGAAGCGCACACGCGCGCACGCACACACGCACGCACGCACACACTTTGTGTGCGGGCAGGGCAGACCCTCAGCAGAAGCGGACATCGACCAACCGGTGCGGGGCCTGACATGCTTGAGAACAACACGCATCCAGCACCGGGAAGCGCCGGGTCTTTCGGTGGGCGGAGTAACGTGTTTTACGTGGACATAGGCACACCATCACCGAATCTTTACTCATCTCGAAAAGCTCTTTCCACATATATAATTCATTGCATTAGTGGCATGAAGAAACTGTCAATGTAAAAAAAGCGCCAGCAGTACGACGACCCCCTTCTCAGTCGCTAGACCATAAAACACGACCTCTGTACTAATTAGGCGGTGGCAGTTTGCGCCTCGCTGTCAAATCTTTTCGTGCATTGCAGCACTAGTTACAGGTGCGCGGAAAAGAAAAGAAAGGTCCTCTGAGGCGCGCTGCACGTGCCCTAAAAACCGACGAAGTCAGCGACAGCAGCGTCTGCACAGGAAAAGCAAAAAAAAAAGGTTTACATCTCATTCCCCGCGTCAAATGGCGTCTAACGTAAAAACGTGTGGAGTGTGCGTACGTTGTATTGTGCATGGAAAGTGCTGCTGGTCGTCACCGTTAGTGAACGTAAAAGATGAGGATCGGGAGACCAGGAAGGGGTGGCGGTAATACCGACTAAATTTAACAAGGGAAGTGGGACTACTTGGTGCTTGGTATTTCATGCTTATTGTAGCCAAACGAAAGACAAGGGACGAAGAAGGAAATAGGCAGAACGGTGCACGGAACTTCAAGTATGCTTTAGTGCAGGGACACGTCACATTTATTAGGCACGTCGCACTAACACTGAATTAGCAGCGGCGGTCGGTGGCGACGCCGCCGGGGCGACTGGCGTCGTTTTTGGTTGCTGCCCAAAACAGCAGACTTGAGTCGAACCAGAGAAATTGCTCAGAAAATTACTCGGCCTTGAAGAAACGCCCTGGTCCGGGAAAGAACACTCATTTATCACATGGGTCTGATGTGACAGCTTTAGACGTTAGTCAGCACCCCAGTGATAAACGCGCAGCTTCGCTCGCGCCGTGTCGAAAATGATACGATGTCTCTTGACAATAACAATCGAAGGAGGCTATATTCGGATCGGTGGCTTCTATGTGGATTTGACAAGACGATGAAATGGCTCTAGACCAGAACGCCGTCCCTTTGCGTCTTCAGTTTTTTCCTGTTTAACGACATTATAGTGAAACCTCTGTTTCTTTTTTGGTCACGGTGATGGATGTGGACGCAGTTGAACTTCAGTCCGGTCGGTCAGCCGCTGCCGCCCAGAGGAAACGTCTTGGCCTCCCGAATGACGCAAGTAGCCATGCTACTGTGGTGTACTCTGCCACCAGTGATGACTCTTCGGCTGACGACGGCTTCATCAGAGTCGTAAGCAAGAAGGCCGAACGGACACTGCGCAAAGGTGAGGACTCGTCGTCGTCGAGTACGTCTGCGATTACTACGGAGCGAGGATCATGGGCACATACTGTCCTATTTGTGCCAGAGACTCCCACCGACAATCTCAACCACATCAGTAGGCAAGCCACGTCTGCGTTCCTGGAGGCTCGCATCCCGGGAGCATTTAAAGATGTAAAGGTGAATCGTTTTATGAATGTCGTCGCCATTGATGTCATGGACGGGAACGCGCTTGAGAGTTTGAGCAACATCAGAACGCTCGGCGGCATCAGCGTTCGTTCCCATGTCCTTCTAGGCAGTGACAATGCGGGAGGCGTCATTTGCGACATCGACGTAGCCATCCGCGACTCTGATCTGCCCATTATAATTCAACCAGCTACCGACAGTGTAGCCATGCTGCAAGGTCAGCGCCTTGGGAGGACAAAATGCATCAAGTTGACCTTCCGAGGGGACTGCATTCCAACGTACGTGAAGGTTGGGCACTTTCGGCCCGCAGTTAGGCCTTTCGTCCCAAAGCCTCTCCAGTGCCGGAAATGCATAAAGATACGACACCTGAGTAGTGTGTGCAATTTCCCCATCGTTTGCCCATGGTGTACTACGCCACACAGCGGCGTTTCTTGCCGGGCAACAATTCTTACGTGTGCCAAATGCCACGGCCCTCATGACGCTGCCTCAAAAGATTGTCCTCACCTGAAAAGGGAAAGGGCGATACTCAAACAAATGACAAGACACATTCCACACAAAGAGAAGCTGCCGCTAAGCTGCTACGACGTAGTCGCCCTCGTCACAGATCTTAGAAAAGTGCAGCGATCCTAGGAAAGGATCGTCCAAGAATTTCCTCAACTTGTCCTCCCCCTCCGCAAAATACTTTAAGGTTTGGGAGCAATATGAACGGCGAGGCACAGACGGTTGTCGCAGACGGGCCTTGGCCATCTCTGCCTGAGCTACACACAGCCGCTGTGACCAAGCAGGTATTGCGTACTCAGAGTCCCGAGCCCATTGCTAATCAAGCACAAGTCACAACTCCTGTCCAAGACCGGGACCGCCAAGTGACTTGGCCATCGCTCCCGAATCACCAAGCACCCATCTCAGCATCGCGCACCCAGTGTGCTGAGCCTACTGCTGGTCGGGTAGTAGGTCAGAAACCGGGCCAGGTCGCAGACGAGCAAGTGATTGCAATGCTAAAGCCAGTCGTGAATGCCATGCGTGTGCTGCTTTCCCGCATGCAGATACCACCTGCACAGAATGCACTGCAGATGCTGGATTTGTTGAATCCAGTGCTTGCAGCTGTCCAATAGCTGGCACAACGCATCCTTTACCCGCAACCGTCCGAGAGGAAGCCCGATGTTTATGTTGTCATCAACATTATCAGCCTCAACGGCAAGCAGCCTTTCTTGACACTGAAACGTCTGCGCTGCCTTGTGATGGAGGGCCCTCGATAGTTTCCACTCAGGTCGCAGCAGTCGGCAGCCCTCAAGGTGTGCAGGCTACAGCTGCGGTGGCCTGTGACTTACAGTGCTTGTGTCATTGCCTCTCGTGCTTGCTACGGACCGCATTTTCTACTACTTCTTATTCTTTTATGCCCCCTCATCTGTCTCCCCCAGTGCAGGGTAGCCAACCGGAACATTTTACTGGTTAACCTCCCTGCTTTTCCTCTACCAGTTCTCTCTCTCCCTCTCTCTCTCTCTCTCTCTCTCTCTCTCTCTATATATATATATATATATATATATATATATATATATATATATATATATATATATATTGCTATGCTACTAACTACTCTAGTGGCGCCATACAGCGGCTAAACTGCATTTCCTGGCAGTTGGCAAGCCTTGAGCCATCTCGGGGCTAGATGCTTCGTCTTCTTCAACTCTCGTGCTGCCTACTGCCTTGAGCGTTTAATTAAAGCAAGTAAACCAGCCCTGCTTACGCCAACCGTTTCTCATTGACATATTTGGTGGAGGTGCTGGGTACCGGCTTATGTACGCTGACCTCGAGGACACCTTTGACGTCAGCTCTCAACGCGTGGCTACAACACCAGTCCACAAGGCGAGCCGCCCCCTGCGAGGCCTACAACCCGAGTTCGGCCAACTGACAGCGCCGGTAAGGGCCATGACACCCACCGCGGCTAGCCAGACAAGTCAGCACACCGGGAATGCCCCGCCGTTTGTCCTTCACGCACCTCGATCGCCGCCACCGTTCCACGGGGACAGGTTCGAGGACGTCGAAGACTGGTTGGCCAGCTTTCACCGAGTGGCGGGTTTCAATGAGTGGGACGGCGAGCGCAAGCTGCGCAACGTCTACTTAGCGCTGCAAGACTCGGCCAAAACGTGGTTTGAGAACCATGAAGCTTCCTTTACCACCTGGGAGGCTTTTCGTCGAGAGCTGCTAGCGACATTTACCAGCAGCGAAAGAAAAGAGAAAGCTGAAATCGCCCTGCGCTCGAGATCACAGCAGCCGAACGAGGGCATCGCGATGTTCATCGAGGACATGACCCGACTGTTCAATCGGGCCGACCCTGCTATGCCCGAAGCCCAGAAGGTACGCCACTTAATGCGTGGCGTAAAAGAGCAGCTGCTTGCCGGACTGGTCCGTGACCCGCCACGAACCGTGTCCGACTTCACCAAGGAGGCAATGAGTATCGAGCGTTCTTTACAGGAACGGGGCGCCCACTACGGACGTCAGGCTACTGTAGCAGCAGCTTCCCAGTCCCAATACACGCCTACGTCGCTGCCCGCCGAGGACCTTCGGGAGCTTGTAAGAAGCCTGGTGCGCGAGGACCTGTCGAAACTTTGCTTTGAAGCTCCACAGGTCAGCGTCGGTGCCGTTACGGACGTACAGCGAGGCGCTACGAAGTCCCGGGCCAGCGATGCGAGCCTTTTTCCCCATCGCTCTGTGCAATACCTGCAGGAGCTAATCGCAACAGCACCCTCCGTGCCGCAGGAGTTCAGGCCCCCCGTGAGCAAAGCGCACGTTTGGCGTACGCCAAACAATCGGCCGCTCTGTTACCACTGCGGAGAGCCTGGCCACATCCTCCGCCACTGCCCCTACTGTAGGATGGGTTTAAGGGGGTTTTCACCTGACGCACCTCGACCACGCTACGGTGAAAGACCACGGGATATCGAACAGTACTTGGCTGAAAACGTGCAATCTTCGACCTCGCAGCGACGCCAGTCCCGATCGCCATCCCCAAGGCGGTTCTCTTCGCCCGGCCGCCCGTCATCCTCTGGCCACTTCAGAGGTACGTCCCCACGTCGGAAAAACTGAAGACGGCGTCCTCCGGGGGTAGGGCTGCCGCTACTGGACAGAGTCAAGAGCCTCCACCCGACGATTCGCCGCGACGCTCCGACCGACGACGACCTGACCCGACGACCTGGACGACGCGCTGCAACCGACTGGCCTCCGCCGAAATTCCGGTATCCACCGACAACCACGACGTTACCGCACTCGTGGATACCGGCGCCGATTTTTCGGTAATGAGCAGACGGTTAGCCACGGTCTTGAGGAAGGTTCTGACCCCTTGGTCTGGGCCGCAGATCCGGACAGCTGGTGGCCACGTGGTAACTCCGATCGGTGCTGCACTTCGCGAATTCAGATCAGCGGTGTTACTTTCCCTGGCTGCTTTGCTGTGTTACCCGAGTGCTCCAAAGACCTCATACTCGGTTTGGATTTCTTCCTTCAAGAGTACGGTGCCGTTATCAACCTCCAGGAGCTAATCGTGTCGTTTTCCACCGAAGGTCCTGTCGACGACGATACCGAGCCACGCAGGGCTAAGTTATGCGTCTGTGACGACCACGTTTTGATCCCATCAAGATCCAGCATGTTTGTTACTGTAGAGTGCGATAACAGCACCAAAATTCGTGGCATCGCTGAAACCAACATGTCGCTGCTTCTTGGTCGGGAAGTCTGTGTTGCTCGAGGAATTGTTGAACTGAACAAGGGCCGAACCGAACTGGTGACCAATTTTGGTTGTGAACCTCAATGTTTGCCTGGCAGAACAGCTATTGCGTATTTCGAGGAACTCAGCGAATTCGTGGGACAGCACGCTTTGTCCGGAGCCCCGGCATCAGTGAAGGAACTGACCACGCCCATAAACACTGACGTGAACTCAAACCTCCCAACTAACCAGAAACGCTGCTTGGAAAGCGTTATCCAGTCTTTCTGTGACTGCTTTGCCCCGACCTCCAAGGTTAGGCAGACACCGCTCACAAAGCACCGAATTATAGTTGACGCCAACCAACGGCCATTATGTCAGCCGCCCTATCGCATCTCTTCGAAGGAGCGCAATGCCATTCGCCGCCAAGTTCAAGAAATGCTCAAGGATGACGTGATACAGCCGTCGACGATCCCATGGGCGTCGCCTGTTGTTCTAGTAGCAAAGAAAGATGGAACCCTACGGTTCTGCGTTGATTACAGACGTTTAAACAGTCACTAAAAAGGATGTTTATCCTCTCCCGCGTATTGATGACTCCCTGGACCGGCTGCGCCACGCCAAGTACTTCTCATCGCTAGATTTACGAAGCGGCTATTGGCAAATCGAGGTGGACGAACACGATCCGGAAAAGACCGCCTTTATTACACCGGACGGTCTGTACGAATTCCGGGTGCTCCCTTTCGGCCTGTGCTCGGCTCCTGCAACCTTACAGAGGATGATGGACACCGTTCTTGCCGATCTCAAATGGCAGTCCTGTCTCGTGTACTTGGATGACGTTGTCATCTTTTCTGACACGTTCGAAGAACACCTGAGACGCCTGCGCGCTGTGTTCGAAGCAATTCGGTCGGCCGGTCTTTCCCTGAAGCCCGGAAAGAGTCACTTCGCTTTTGAAGAGTTGAAGTTTCTGGGCCACATCGTGAGCGCTAAAGACCCCGATAAGGCTGCTTTTCCTGTGCCCACCGATAAGCGCAGTGTGCGCCGCTTTCTGGGTCTCTGCGCCTATTATCGGCGTTTTGTGCAGAACTTCTCCCAGATCGCTGAGCCCCTCACGCGACTCACGAAAGATTCCGAACCATTCTTCTGGGGCCTGGAGCAACAGCAAGCCTTTGAAGACCTCCGCACTCGTCTCCAAAGTACGCCCATCCTTGGACACTTCGACGAGTCAGCCGACACTGAACTACACAAAGACGCCAGCAACATCGGCCTCGGTGCGGTCCTTGTGCAGAGGCAGGATGGTCTCGAACGCGTAATCGCATACGCGAGCCGCACATTGTCACGATCTGAGGCGAACTATTCCACCACCGAAAAACAATGCCTGGCCATTGTGTGG
Source organism: Amblyomma americanum (assembly GCF_052857255.1). Taxonomy (NCBI): domain Eukaryota; kingdom Metazoa; phylum Arthropoda; class Arachnida; order Ixodida; family Ixodidae; genus Amblyomma; species Amblyomma americanum. Next base: position 101,883,713 of record NC_135497.1, read on the forward strand.
GCAGTAACAAAATTTCGCCCGTACCTATATGGCCGCCCTTTCAGGGTCGTCAGCGACCACCACTCACAGTGTTGGCTGGCGAACCTCAAAGATCCCTCGCGACGGCTTGCACGCTGGAGCCTTCGACTTCAGGAATTCGATGTCACCGTCGTCTATAAGTCTTTTAGGAAGCACAGTGATGCCGACTGTTTGTCTCGTGCTCCTATCGAGAACAACCGAGCTGACCCCGACGACGATTCTGTTTTTCTTGGTGCCATCTCCACGTCCATCCTCATTCAACACCAAAGGGACGACAGCGAACTACGGCCCCTCATTGAGTATCTAGAAGGAAGCGCTCAGTCTCCCCCGCGAATCTTTTCGCGCGGGCTGTCGTCGTTCTGTTTACGTGACGGCGTCCTGTATAAGAAAAACTACAGTCCAACACAAGCTGTCTATCTACTCGTCGTGCCTACGGCCCTTCGCGACGAAGTGCTGCAGGCGCGCCATGATGACCCATCTTCTGGTCACCTGGGTTTTTGTCGAACTTTGGCACGAATACGGCAAAAATACTACTGGCCAAGGGTTTCTGCAGTTGTGAAACGTTACGTAAGAACTTGCCGCGAGTGCCAGCGTCGCAAGACGCCGCCGACTAAGCCAGCCGGCCTACTGCAGCCTATTGATCCGCCTCAGGTTCCTTTCCACCAAGTTGGCGTGGACATACTCGGCCCATTTCCGCAGTCCTCGCTGGGCAACCGCTACATTGTGGTCGCCACCGACTACCTCAGCCGATACTGTGAGACTAAAGCTCTTCCCCGTGGTACCGCTGAAGAAATTGCGAACTTTTTCATTCAAAACATTGTGCTTCGTCACGGCGCACCCACCATCGTTTTAACTGACAGGGGAACAGCGTTCACCTCGGCCCTTACGCAGGAGGTTATGCGCCTAAGCGGCACCAGTCACTGAAAAACAACCGCTTACCACCCCCAAACGAACGGCCTCACCGAACGGCTCAACAAGACGATCGCCGACATGATTTCTATGTATGTCGACGCATACCACCGGAACTGGGACGCCACACTCCCTTACGTCACCTTTGCTTATAATACTGCGGTCCAGGAAACGACACGCTTCACTCCATTTCGTTTAGTACATGGTCGCGAAGCCACAACCATGCTGGATGCAGTGCTGATTCCAGCTAGCGCTACCCCTTCTGTTATGGGTGCTGCCCAATTTGTTCGTTACGCTGAGGCCGCCCACCAACTCGCTCGACAGCGCATCCGGCACCAGCAAGTTCACTACGCTCAGCGATACAACCTCCGCCACCGCAATGTGCGTTACCTGCCCGGCGAACAAGTCTGGGTGTGGAGTCCAATCCGCATGAGGGGACGCTCTGAGAAGCCTCTACGCAGATACTTTGGCCCCTACGAGGTGCTCGGCTAGCTCAGTCAAGTCAAGACCTCCGTCAAGACCTCCGAAGTTGTCCACGTCGCTCGGATGAAGCCTTACCACGCCCGCTAACCCCTCGCGCGTGTCTACACCACACGCCAGACACGTGCGACTACCCTTGTGGTCCTGCCTGCAATTGCTACCACACCGAGTCGGTGTCTTCAAGAGAGGGGGAGCAATGCTACGCTACTAAATACTCTAGTGGCGCCATACAGCGGCTAAACTGCATTTCCTGGCAGTTGGCAAGCCTTGAGCCATCTCGGGGCTAGATGCTTCGTCTTCTTCATCTCTCGCGCTGCCTGCTGCCTTGCGCGTTCCAACGTCTTGCGCGTCTAAATAAAGCAAGTAAACCAGCCCTGCTTACGCCAACCTTTTCTCAGTGACAATATATATATATATATATATATATATATATATATATATATATATATATATATATATATATATATATATATATATAGATTTCATGGCAGTTATAAAAAAGTGCGATCTGATCCGTGCTAAGCCTGGATTACCCCACTGCAGGAATGCATGCGTGGTCTGCCGCTATGTAGACATGTGTAGACAGCAAGCATTCTCACAAAACAAACCCTTATGGGCTCGTTTCGTTACGTAAGTAGCAAGAAGTAGCGTGGCAAAAACACTGACAGAGCGTCTATACCATTTCATCATTCCTATCTCAGAAGAAAAGGAGTATCTGCTTTTTCTTCTGCCCGGGAATGTCATACGTTCCATGTGAGCCCGGTAACGTGTACGTAAGGAACGCGGACGGCAGGGTGCGAACGGGCGCAGACGTTTATTGCACGTGATATGGCAACCAAAACACGCACCACTCCATCACAGAAGAATGGGGGAAATGCGGACACTGCAAGCCCGTGCGAGCGCTTGCCCGAGTACGAGCTAAGGTGCCCACACATTAGCGGTGAAAGCAACCCCCTCGCATCCGGGTGGGTGCTGGGTTCAATCTCCCGCACCGCCGAATACTCACCAAGTTTAAGATGATTAAAAGATTTCCCATTACCTGGAACACGGCTGTTCTGGGATGAAGTGCATGGGAAAGTCCTTTTTACTTTTAGAGTTAAGCATATCCAACATTTCTTCTGCCCTACAAACATGCGTGCTTACATCTATAGAGTCAATTATGCCACATTGCTGTTATGCCTCCAACCATCCACAGATACACTGAAAAATAAACCACACTGTTTTAAATAGCTTAGCATACTCAATATGCATGCAGAAGCGAGTTTACGCAATTATTTGCAACGATAGCTCTACTGGTGTTGTTTTGAGAGATCGTGTCGTCGTCCGTGCTCTCCCCGAACGCCGCAACTCTTAAGTGGATGGATGATCGACCGTGCGTGGCGCCGCACGGGACGCACCCATACCTTGCACCCCTACATACCCCCCTCCCCTCCCTTCGTAAACTCACGCTTACAACCCGCGACTTATAAGTGCAGCCGGCCACTCCAGCACTCTCAGCGAAGTGAATTCATTAAATCTTATCTGTATACGAAACGCAGGTACTACCCTCATACTATAGCCTCAGAGTTTGTCATCGCCTTAGAAATCTCGTGAATCCACATTACCAAAAGGCTAAAGTTGCGGTCTGTTTTGCTCTCAGCTTTTGAGGAACACACATAAACCACGACGTACTTGTCATCAGTGAGCTGTCGGACCGTGAGTGCGAGGTGCGCAGCCAGCCAGCAGGACTCTTGTAGTTTGCGGTCAGCAGTCTGCACTCCACGGGTAGCAGTCCGTTATGTGAATTCTCAAAACTGGGGACCGTTCTATGCTCCGCGCGGAGGAGGAGAGGAAGTGATGGTTGTTGTTTTCAGTCAGCTAGCTGCACGTCTAAACACCACGAAATTTAAGAACGTAAGCATATCATTTATTTCCACCCCGAACTGTTGGGCGCCCCTATAACCAACACCGCTGGGGAATGTTTAGTGCTATAAGTGTACACGTGACGGAATAGTCTGCACGTGCGCCTGCCCCATATTTTCATATCTAACACAGATGGCGCCGGATGCGAATGCGGGCGAAATACGTTTTCGAATTTATTCGGCTAACTGCTTTTCAGCGAGGAATAATAAATAAAAATATGCTTCAGCGCGCAAGTAAATTGCCTTCCATCGGCATCTCTTTGGCCTGTGGCAAGAAGGCTTATTCCGATATCCTGCTTTCCGCATCCGCGCTAAAAAATGACGGGATCCGCCCCGTTACCTTTCCACTAGTCTGGTTCGTGCAACGATGGGTTGGTGAGACATGTGGGAATACATCACACAGCCTTATCGGTCCTTTGTTGCTGAATAGATTGCAAAGTGGCTGCGTATAGCGCGCTTTGGAACCTCGTCGCAGAGGCACGGATGTGAACAACCAAGAATGAAGAGAAAGAGCCAACAGCTATTAGAAAAGAAGAAACAGAAACGTCAGAAAGGCAACGAGACAAGATGGCGTCGAGCGGAGACGGTTATATCACAGAAGAAGAGAGAACGCGCATCTTGAACGAGTTCTATCAAAGAGCTACACCAGCAGACATAGAAGAGAATTCCGAAGAGATCCGTAGGTTGCTCACGGGTAGGTCGCCTTACAAAAGGTTCAAGCCGCCGCCCGAGTGCCCCGTCCCCCCTGCTCCAGCCGGGCAGCCGGGACGAGTAGTGGACGCTGACGGCTGTGAGCATTACGAAGGTGAAGGTGAGGGCTTGTGGCACCTTCCCGCTCTACCTCGCTTCGGGACCCTCGCCGGTGGTGGGAACACCGCGCAAGCCTGCAGTAGGATCGGCGAACCAAGCCTCCGTGCACTGCCGCCGAGGGGAGTGAGGCGCCCACGCCGTAAGCCGCCCACACGACCAGAAGGTGGCTCCGTGTGCCTCCCTCGTGAAACTCCGGACGAAGGCGCGGAACTCTCTGGACCGTCCGTGGAAGACCGCCTGGACCCCCAGATTCCCTTCGAACGCTGATGCGGCTGACGAGAAAGGGCTCGCCCGCGTTGGGGGCGCCCCACTACGAGGACGGCTACGAGAAACTTCGAGGGAGCTTCAGAGAGATCAAGGACACTTACGAGCGGCGAAAGACTGGGACACGGCCTTAAACCGGGATCACTGACTGCTTCCGCTCAATCCTGATACATGGTGAACCCAAACTGGAACCAAGATGGCCTAAACTAGACTGTTCAACTTCCAGGTTGTGTTAGTCTATTGCCTCTTAGAACAGCGTAGACTGACTATCCTCCTCTCAGCGCCACCCCTGCGTGAGAGATTCTTTCAGCGTTCTTCTGAAAAAATAAAGTCGCCTCCCCCTGGCAGGTCCATCCCGAAGCCAACATGAGTCAGCCGGCCTGGATCTCACGTTCCTTGGCAGCAAGCCACCGTGGAAGTTTTTCATTACGTCATTCGATGATGTCGTTCAAAACACTATAGACCCCTTCTTAACATAGCAGCCGCTGTAAAACTATATTTAGTCCTTCAATGGCCATTTAAGGGATGCAATAATCAACATTCGAACCATGGCGCTTCAAGAGCCGCCACTTAATGGCACATCTGGGTCAGCCACTCATGACTAGAAAGACACCACAGCGAAAAAAAGAATCAATTTTCCATATCTGTGAAGCCCTCCGCAAAGGCGAAATACTAGTGCGATTTGGTACGAATTTCTTGCAGGCGTGTTGATTCAGTTTCGAGGACTGTTAGTGAGCGCGCAAAAGGACGAAGACAGGAATTAAAGAAACGACCACGACACCATGGGCGCAGACGGCGCAGTCTGCGCCTGCGGTGTCGTGGTCGTTTCTTTACTTCCTGTGCTGATATTTTTTGCGTAGTTTTTAATCTTACTAGTACAAGTGGATTGTTTTTCCAGTCGATTCAAGAATAAATGCTCTTGCCAGAAGGAGTTATCCAGATTCGAGGTTTATGCAACTCGAAAGCCGCGATTTTTGTCGAGAACTGAAGGAAGGGTGGGCTGAACCATATTTCTCCGGTTGTGTGTATGATTATAGATTACCATGGCGCCCAAAAATTTCAGGGGACACTTATGCCCGGCTTAAAAATATGACGCGATATTTAATTGGTCGATGCCCCTAAATTCAGTGTTTATCTCTACTTAACATTCATAGATCCCTGGGAGTCCTCATACCGCTCCTGGCGCGTAGGCGCAGCGGTAATTATTGCTCCACTGCCCTATGATGGCAGGCGCTGCCTCCGGTGCGACTTGTGCGGTCCAGGTGGCTCTTCCCTAGTATCCATTACACAGTAATTAATTTAACCGCCACCTGATAAGGTGCTCCGTGTGCTCATAATTAGTGGGGAAGGTTGTGATGACGCCACCACGTCATGTGACCTTAGCCCAGCTGCCTGTTAACGCGCTTAGAAGATGCGCGTGCTCGTCACATCGCAGGCTGCGTACAAATTTTTTTCGGTACTTGCTTCATGCGTGGGCATCTTCGCTGCATTAACAAGCCCAAGTTCAGCTGATGATCGTTATATAGAGCGCTGTGTTGATGGTAACATTTTCTTGGCCGCAATCTAAGCATTTTGAAGAAAAAGCGCAACGGCACAAGGACTAAAAGAGCGCATATCGAGAAGTGCATTCTCCGCTGTCGCCGTCGCTGATTATGTGGACGACGGTACCTTTCTCTTTTTTGTCCTTGCGCCGCTGCATTGTTTCACCATCATGCCAGAGGAACTCGCCCTTCAGTTCCCCTCATCCTAACATGGGCTCGTTGTGAGCACGTTCAATTTTCGCGATGCAAAATTGTGAACAAGTGGGATTTTAAAGACGGAAACAAATAGAGAAAAGGCGTTTGTTTACGATCTGTGAACATCAACAGCATGCAGACTTTGATAAAAGAAACCGGGAACACAACCGTCAGCAGTGCCGCATCTGCGCTCCCATCTCCGGAAGTCTCTCATGGCGAGGAAGGAATTCTCTGCTCTTGCCCTCACTGATTATACTGATTATATGGATGTAAGCGCACGATGGCATCTAGGGCGTAACACATCTCGACTGGCGCGGTGCCCTGTCACTCTCAAAGAGAAAGCTTGGCGTGAGAAGAGCACCTCGCGCAATCCACGTCATCGCACGCCGAACCGAAGAGACATGTGGGCACCACGGATTGTCACCTCCTTGCACTATCGTACAGCGAATTAATGAGGCTCGTCACACGTCACGTTCTTCTTAGTCTTTTCATACGCTCCAATCGAAATTTCAAAATCGCTCTAATCGAGACTTCGAAATCGAAACGCTTCGATATACGCCGATTAAGGTGAAAAACAAGTTTCATATCCTTTTCGTCTATTTTTTTTTTGTTCGACGGCGTTTGTCACACTGTTGATCATCTGGCTCCCTCTGTTGGCAGCAAAATCTGAACGTTGTGTTCGAAAATATCACCATAAAAATGCCTTGTTCAAATGAAACTTTTTCTTTGCGGTTGCTTTTTCCTTTTCATGATGAATCTTTAGCCACGCACTTGTGTTGCTTCGGCAATGAATCTCGGCGATTATATGTCATGAACCTAAGGGTTGACGGCTCATTTGGATAACGTCACATTTAGATGAGTGGTCTCACTTACGATATTTTCTGATGTTAAACGCGTCATTACTGCTGATATGTTGGCATCAGTAAATTCTGAAAAAGCTACTGATTAATATATCTCGCTTTGGATATATTTTGCCAATTTCGCTTGTCAACATGCTGCTCCCAGCATGTGTACAAGAAATAAGGCAGCGTGAGCCTTAATTGTGAAAATAAGTGGGCTGAGTAGTGACGGCTCACTAGACGTGCAACCAGAGCTCTTTGATCACACGATATGCTAAAGCGCCCCTACCGAACCTGGCGATTCCCTGCGGCTACTACAGGCAGGTTAACAGACGGTGGCGCCAACTATGAGCTGGGATGTAAGCTATCGGCGGCGCAGAGCAACTCGTTTTTTTTTTCTCTGCTATGCTCGTGTTTTGAGCAGCGCTGAGCTGTTGGTCCGAATGCCGCAGGCGACGTAACAGTCTGCTATCCTCTTAAATATGACCGAATCAGTAGGTTATATTTCCGTGCTCGTGTTCTATGGGGATTCCAGCGACTGGTATAATCAGCGAATGTACGGGTGTATGCCGTTCAATAAGTCATATCATGACACCGCAAGGACCAGGGAATCCCGTGGGTCCATCAAAACATAATAGGAGCATGAGAGAAAAGCATATAGTGATTGGAGCAGAAGCACGTTCTGATAAAGCCCCTGTTATACATGCATCAATAAAATCGAGCCCGTTAAACCTCATTGTATCGGATGGCGACACCGTAACAAAACTGAATCGTCAGAACAGTCGAACAGGCGCCACTTTCGCACAGATTTCTGCCTTCCGTGGCCATTATAACAACATATTTGCCTCATTTGGTCCGTGAGAATTCCCTAAGCGTAGTGAAACTGTTGGCAACATCTTTTTGTTCTTTGTACTGCCGGGATACCGCAAAATTACGGGTTATCAAAATGTCGCCTAAAGATTCTCGGTGTTACATCGCAGCACACAACACTTCACCGCCCACAAACGCCCAATAATGTCATCCGTGTCTTCCAAGGCGGCAGCTCAGAGGAATCTACGCACCTTGAAAGTTGGATAACTACACGCAAAACCATAGAGAAATGATTATACTGAACAATGCTCCATGCGTTGGCTGCCTCTACGTGTCGCAGTGGGTATCGAACAGCTTCACGCGACAATGTGGTCTACTAAATGTACATGTTCAAAACTGCGCCTGCACTTCAGAAAAAAAAACATCGCGGCACCTTGGTCTCACTACGGCCAGTCATTATAACCAAGTAGTTGCACGGGTTCAGTGCTGCACCGGTGTTTTTCTTCTGATGTGCCGGTACGGTTCTCAATACGTAAGCACGGGAGTAGACCCAGCTTTGAGATTTACAACTAGGTCATTTGATTGGAGCACTCGAAAGAAGCCTGACATGCTCAGAGGTGTACCTTTCAAAAGCAGTTTGCGGCAGCAATGGATGATTGTTTTCAAAATCCTTCATGTTCTCATTGGGAAGTTATGAAGCATCAACCCCTTACTTTTCATTTAAATCATGCTTGAATATATTCCGCAATGAAAAACACACGTGCGCTAGCGGCATATATATGTTCCATAAACCCAGCCGCCCATTTCTCTGTCTTGTTCGCCAAGGCTGCTCTCGCCGAGGCGGCGCACATATGACGCATGATGACGATCCTGCAACATCGACCAGCTGGGAATCCGCATCGCACACGTCCACCGCCATGGAGCGCAGCGTTCGTTTTCTATGGGAAGCATCATTCCGATATTTGGCAGATGTACTCCAGGAAACAGTAGCCTGGAAGTAGTAGCCTGCTGCTAGGTCACACACCGCGTGGCACACAGACACGCTCCGTAGTGTATGCGTATAGTGTATACATATTACCAGGTCTCCTTTCCTTCCGCGGGATCCAGAACTTCCGGGCGGTCTCTGCAATGATGAAGAAATGCGCGCGATATTTAAAAAGCATGGGATACGCGCCCTCTGCCCCCGCCGTTTATCTCGGGTGTAAGCTCGGCTGTCTACTTGTTAAATGTCAATACAGTAATATGCCGCCTGAAATTACGATTTGGAAGGTACCTTGAATGCGCATTCATCTATGTGCTCAGCAAGTGAAAACTGTTTTCGTCGCTCACGATACTTACGTGATTAAAAGATTGATTTCCCGTTTTTTTTTTACTTTCGTATTGCCTGCACTAAGACCTGGTACTGGAAATCTTGCAGCCTTCTTTATCATGTCACTGAGTGGGTGTGTCATTCGAGGTGATGCAGGTAGATATAGAATTCCCCATTCTTGTCTTCTCTTTAAGAGCATGAAGTAAACAAGGGGACGTGAATAAAAACACAAAAACAAAACTTCAAGACACACTTTTCAAGGCTGCATTGTGGTTCTTCGTTATCCTTGCACATTGAAATGCGAGAAAGAAGGGCTCGCAAAAAGAAAAACGCACACAAATTGTTTAAAAAAGGTGCACGTAGGTGTTCTTTACTGTAACGTTTCTGGAACGGCTGTTGCCCAAAAAACTGCATGCGCCTCATGCATTGTGTTCAAAGAAGCTTTTGTGAATGCAGCCTACAAAAGGAAGGAAAGGAATATCCCACTATGTGAACTCATCCAACTGTTTACATTTTGTAGTTGGCTCTCTACTCGCGTAAATTCTATCGGCTCTAGGAAGGCCTGGAAGTACGGGGTTTCCTCTAGGCCCCTAAGTAGTCCGCAAACATATTTGTAGCATTGCGCTACGCTAACCATTATGTTACTCTCAGAATTTTGCTAAGGCTCCCTAAGAGCAACCAGTGACAGACATGCACGACTTACTCAGTCACTATCATTGACATCAAGCGAGAAGTATCGAAATAGCCTCTTTAGATTTGTGAGCCGCCGCGGTGGCTGAGTGGTTATGGCGCTCAGCTGCTGGCCCGAAAGAGGCGGGCTCGATCCCGGCCGCGGCGGTCGAATTTCGATGGAGGCGAAATTCTAGAGGCCCGTGTACTGTGCGATGTCAGTGCACGTTAAAGAACCCCATGTGGTCGAAATTTCCGGAGTCCTTCACTACGGCGTCTCTCATAGCCTGAGTCGCTTTGGGACGTTAAACCCCCTAAACCCAACTCTAGATTTGTGCGCACCGAACCAGTTTTATACACGCGATAAATGACGAATGTCATGCGTACCAGTGATTCTTATCGATGGGCGTGACAGGAGGGATGAACACAGAAGAAAAGAAGATGCAGGGCTTGTCGTCAAGATGAAAGAGATGAGCAGATCATGATCAGATGAGCACTTGTCCAGGAAGCTTCCGGGCCGTGCGTAGGTCACCTTGAGCCACCGGCTCAAGCCCATGAACACACCGAACGGCAGGGGCAGGAGCTGTGTTCGAATACGTTGGCGACTTCTAGGATTGGTGGGGTCATAGGTTCCAGTTGCGGCAAGCAGATGAAAGCAGGACTACATAAGAGATGGCGATGGAAGTATTTAATGGTGGTGGGCATAGCGTGAGTGCTCCGTTTCGCGCCGCTGCCCACTTTGTTGTTTTCTAGTTCGTGACCATATTTTATCTCTTTGCTTGACTATGTCGTTCATGGTGACTATGTTGACTATGTCGTGACACCATATATATATGACCTAGAAGACTGCCCTGGCGCACACCGTTTTGTAGAACTTTAGAATGGCAATTATTGATGGAAACATATTGTGATCGCGAGCACATATATGATTTTAAAAGATTAAGGGCATGACCGCGTATACCATAATGTTCAAGCTTTACAAAGAGAGTATTATGATTAAGCGTATCAAAAGCCTTACTAAAGTCTACAAATATTTCTGGGGAATCCTTGTTACATGCCATATGTGGATCTGCAGGGTGTCAAGGGTTATATACATTGAGAGTGGGTAGTCCTGGGCGATAGCAATGGTAGCAACTGTTGATGCTCTGCAAGGGAGACCCAGGTATGTGCGAAGTGCCTGACCTTGTATAGTCTGGAGGGCACGCAAATTCGTCTTGCATGTGCTTGAAAGCACTGGTGTACTATAGAAGAAAAATCCATAACAGAGTGTTCTTACAGCTGCAGCATTGACAGAATCGACAAGCCCCATGATTTGCCGCCAAGAAATCTGAGCAGGTGTGTGAGAGATTAACTTTTTCTTTACAAAGCTGCAATGCGGGCTCCGTGATAAATTCCGATCTATAACAATTCCTAAAAAACGATGAGATGCACGATAGGCCATGGCATGGCTGTCAATAGTTAGCGGATAACGAGACGTACTTTTGCGCGTAAATGCCACTATAGCGCACTACTCGGCTGACACGCTCAGACCTTGCTCTCGGAGATAGGAGGAAGTTATGGTTGCTGCCATCTGAGACCTTGCTCGCACTTGGAGACGCGTCACAAAGGAAGCCCAGATGCAGATGTCGTCCGCATACATAGAGATATGGATGTTATTAGGTAGGTACTCCGGGAGTCTTATAAGTATTTGATTAAACAAAGTAGGGCTGAGCACTCCGCCTTGGGGCACGCCCTGGTAGGGGTAAGGCACGGGTGCGGAGCCATCTTCACAGATAATAAAAAATGTCCTTCCGGTCAGATAGCTTCGGATCCACCTATACATCCGTCTACCGATTCCAACAGCTTCTAGCGCATCAAGGATGGCCGTAAATCTACAGATTGTCTATAGACTGTCTATAGTATTTGTATTGCCTATAGACTGTTCGATATGATTTGTCTATAGACAGTCTAGATTTTATAGACAGAAGTTTATGGACAGTCAATATACAGTCGTCTGTCAGCTCTGTGTCGTCCAATTGCTGTAGCGTCGTGAACTCTGTTCTGATGGTGATGCACGTTCCCGCGCTCTAAGGCCAAGCTATACTACCAGTGGGGGATACAATTAAAGAGTAGGTGGAAACCTTCCCCAGGTAGCCGAATTTGCACTGTCCCCTTTACCGAATTACGTTTCGACCGAACCTGAGCGAGGGCGCGGCTACTATTTCGTGAGGTGGCGATGATTGTCTGCTGGTTCACATTAGCACCTCCAAAAAGTATGGTTCTGCTTTTTCGACGAAGTGTATCAAGTGCTGATTACTTATCTGCCAGTTAAATTATGCCTGAACGGCCTTTTATTCGTAATGCTTGGCGCAGTTGACTTCTAACAGCGATTTTCACGCGCGCTGCAGCATTTCTCTTTCTCGTCAGTCGTTTCTCTCACGCTGCACAGCTGGAACGTGCTTGTGCTATGGAGTTAAGTTAAAAGCAGGTCTGGAAGGCAAATGACCCCCTAAAGCAATAAACATCACCCGCCATTGACGAGACTAGACATAGGCCGCCTGCACTTCGAAAATGAAACTGCAGCAGCTGGTAACGAGCGGCTCTTCAAGTGTCAGGATTTGATTTTCTCGTCATTGTTAACCTTTTATTTGCAACGTAAAAATTCGGGTTCAAAATGACCTAGCCTCATCGACATTTAACTACTGTTACTTCATGAACGCTAGGAAGACAATAACCAGATAAGAACGTAGTATGTTTTGCACGCACCCCTTGCCACGGCAGGGTGAGGCCTCCATGCCTCTTTTCTTCGGTTTCTTTAAAATTATAGGGTTCGTCAAGCAGTGCTCACATTTGTCGCGTTCGTTTGCTTATTCCTTTGATAGAACAGCAGACATTATACAGGAACAATGCGAAATGCTGAGAACGAAAGGGCGAAATACGCGGCTATTTGCTTTGAAATACACAGCAGACACCAGATTTTTTGGGACACGCTATCCAACCATTTCAACTGCCGGTGCCTTCATTAGCGCCCACTTCGGGAAGCGGGAATACGGCGTCCAACCAGCTAGTGGAGGTCAGTGGACGGCAGTGTCTTCGGCGCGCAAGTGGAGGTCACTGCAAATTTTTCTTTTTTTTGTGTGTGTGTTTGTGTGGGGAAGACCATTTTCTTCTCGCTGCCGTTACTTTTGCCAATACAATTCTCTATGTGAATTGCGAACATGCGGTATTCATGATTTTTTTACTTTTTGCGGTAATGCACTGGCCGGCTCTCGTTAAATTCTCATGGTGGCGCCGCGTTGCGGTAGAGGCAGCGATAAACTATTCCGCAAGCGTTGCAGTCTTGGCGGTCGGTGTGCGCAGACGGCTAGGAAGTGGCTGCTCGTCGCTCGATGTAAGCACACGTGATTGGCGCGGGAGTGGCGAAAGATTTGTTGCCTTGCTTAACACGCAACCAAGCGATCCCATTAAGGTATGTCATGTCTTAGATAAGCGATAATTGTTCTAACAGATTGTTACAGGAACAGCTGCCTGTTCTCGAAAGTACGTGTATATGCCTTCCGCGAGCGTTATTGATGAAGTCGTGTGCGGACGTCCATTGTTAGGCGGTTTCAAGGTGATCGCTTCAGGCTTAAATTAGTCGGATTTATCTACTGGAACGCAGATTATTGCAATGAATACATGCATGAGCTTAGATAGCCGAAGGATTTCTCTATAATGCATCGTCCTGTTTGTTGCGAACAAAGTGAATGTCACGCGACGAAAAAAATTATTGGTCTGTTTTCGCCAGAACGAACGTGATGACATGCAAATCGAGTTAGACTGCACTGAGAATATCGCATGCGTCGCTGATCTGATGCTCATAGCGAATTAAGTTTGCGAGAGTTAGATCGGTCGTGTTTCAAGCTGCCGCTATAGTTGCACAATATGGACTTGTGGTAGCGAACCGTTCAGATATGACCTAACCTAAATGAAACTTCCGTGCGCACTGTTTTTTCATTGCATGCGTGCCGCTGTCACGTATGGCAGATTAACTGTCTCATGCCGCGATGTGCATTGAGGACCCATTGAAAGCTTGCGAGGTTTCATTACAGCAGGCACCAAAATTTTGGTTGTGTGGTCTGCCCTTGTGATGGTGCTCAAGACAGGCGTAAAAGTGTACCACGTGGAAACAAATGCATGAACATGCAACAGACTATCACGTGCACAAGATATGCGGCTGCTGACCCGAAAGATGCGGATTCGATCCCAGCCGCGGGGATTGAATTTCGATGCAGGCGAAATATGTTAGAGGCCCGGGCACTGTGCGGTGCCAGTGCACGTTAAAGAACCCCAGGTGGTAGAAATTGATGAAGTTGAATTTTTATGGCACAAGGGCAGCTGTGGCCAAAGAGCGCCATGGCACAAGGTAGTTTTCATTTCACATGGTGGGGTCAAAGATCCATTTCCCAAGCATTTCACCCTAAGAAGCCGAGCACCAGGCAGGGGAAACCTTGTGCCCATTGTACGACCGGTGGGTACTCGGCGGCACTGGGGATCGAACCCTGCAACTCCCGCATACGAGAAGGATCCTGAAACCACTAGGCCACCGCAGCGGTTCGGTGGTCGAAATTATCCGGAGCCTTCCACTACGACGTCCCTCATAGCTTGATTCACTTTGGGACATTAAAACCCGTAAACCATAAACCACATAAATTGCGAGGCCTTCGTGCAATGTCAATTTTGCATTTTGCACTTTGTCTTATCTTTGCTGGCCCCTTGTACCCTGTTCTGTCATATTTTATCTCTAAGTGTCGGTCCTCTTTGCCATGGCAACTTCTTCGTCACGCATAAAGTTGCGTCTTTTCAAAAGCTTGTGTCTACTCAGCCTAGAGTAATATGCATGAGAGGTGTGAACCTAATTGCGCTGCAGTATGAATGTGTATGCACTACATCAGCGCAAATTGCCATTTAACTTGCATATGTGTTTGTGTTGCAGGCTGTACACGAAACGGCTTTCCGGATGCAACGCTGGCCACAATCGGGGCGGTGGTCAAACGATGGCTTACGGGGCCCCAATACAGGGAGGCAGGGCTGTCATAATGAATGGAGACAGTGCCACGACCAGCAGCAGACAAGTGGTTTCAGACTCTTCCAGCCTCAGGCCCTAAAATATTGTCACCTTTTGTGTGCAGAACTGCGAGCAATTTTTTTTGAATAAGTGAAATACGCTTGCCTAATATGTTTTAAGGAAACTGTGTAGTATTTAAATATGCTAAAGAACCCTGCTATGACTTAAGCCAAGGAAAGTATAGAGGAATGTTTTTCATGGTCACGTTGATTAGAGGAGGATGTTAGTTGCATGGTCATTTAGATAAACTTCATTTTTCACGAAGTATTGAGGACAACAAAGTTGCTTTGCTGGGATACACACCTACGACCTACGCTTTTATGAAAAAGACATTCGCTACAAGTACACGCACAAAAGAACGAGGGGACGAAGGAAAACTTCCCGAGGACGCAAGTCTGTTTTTTTTGTTTGGTGCTGTGAAGCCCTCTTCAGGACATGTCAAGCGGATCTGCAAGATTTTAAGATCTGGGTTGTGGCGCCAGGCTCGTTTTTATCAGGACTGGCTGCATGTAGTTTGCCGCAACGAGTTTCCCGAGTGGCTTGCGGAAAAGAGGTATGTACACTTCAAGCGGCTAGCTGCCCAGCTTACCAAGAACAGGTGGAGAGCTGTTCAGAACACACTACTCAGTGACAATACGAAAAACTGACAGGACGAGCCGTGTGGCCGGTTGTTGGGACGCAACTGTTCCTGACAAATTTGCATTGAGTGCTTCAAAGAAGAGCTAAGTACGGCATTCAACCAGTCACCACTGCCCATGAACTGCTTGCCACAAACAGGAACATCACCTCGAAAGTAAAAGGGGAATACCATTAGCGGTGTTTGTTAAAAGGAGTGGACCGTCTCAAAATATGTGCGACGACAGCAGCGACCAGTCATCTGAATCGCGATGTTCGTGTTGTTACTTCTTATATTGAAAGAAATGACCTGCGTCTCTTTCAGTTAAAGATGGCAACTTTGTGGAAATAAGAGGTTTTTATAATTAAAAAGCCTTGCAAGCTGTAACGAATAATTTCATTACCATTGAAAACGGTAATGTGAGAGTAAAAACGACGATTATTAAGTTCTGTAAAGACTTGCAACTGCTGACGCTGGCCAATAATATCGCCAAAAGTAAACGGAACTCTGTTAGTGTTCTCAGCAAAGATCCACAAACCTAACATCCCCCTTTCAACTACTGTCCGCGAAAATGGCTCCTGGCAGCATAATGTTAGCCAATTTGTTGCGAAAGCAACACTACGCCAGCCAGCCAGCCAGCTCGGCTCGTCGCGTGGTGCCGTACTCCAGCCGTATGCCGTGGCCGATCCGCCGTTGCCTAGCTTGATCCGCCGTTGCCTAGCAACGCCGCAACCACGCTCCAGCAGGTGGCGCCGCCGTCGACGCCGCTCGCTCTACCAGATGTGCTCCGCTGGGTAGAGGGAGAGGAGGTGTCGCCACGCGGGTATATATATATATATATATATATATATATATATATATATATATATATATATATATATATATATATATATATATATATATATATATATATATATATATATATATATATATGAAGGGAGCCAACAGTCACCGAAACCAAGGTGCATAGGGGAACGTTAATTTTTTTATGTTTTATGCTTATCAGTGGGATAATAATACTTAGATTAATAAATCGCTTAAAGAAAATTACTTATAAAGCAGCAGAAAAAACAACCATGCCGCCGGTGGGATCCGAACCCACGACCTCCGAATATCGCGTCCGGTGCTCTTACCAACTGAGCTACGGCGACGGCTGTCCAATCTGCTGCTCTCCTGGGTACCCAGGACGCGATATTCGGAGGTCGTGGGTTCGGATCCCACCGGCGGCATGGTTGTTTTTTCTGCTGCTTTATAAGTAATTTTCTTTAAGCGATTTATTAATCTAAGTATTATTATCCCACTGATAAGCATAAAACATAAAAAAAATTAACGTTCCCCTATGCACCTTGGTTTCGGTGACTGTTGGCTCCCTTCATAAATTTGTCAAACGGGCCCCTCATTTCATTTAACTTGTCTGTAATATATATATATATATATATATATATATATATATATATATATATATATATATATATATATATATATATATATATGAGTAGATGGTTCCGAAGCAACAAAACGAAGGGAGGAAGAGGCAACGCGCTCAAGAGACGCCACAAGAACGCGCCGCATGACTCGCGAAACGTCGTAAAGAAGATTCGGCTAGAAGAAGTGTCACGTCTCGGAGTTACTCTTCAACTGCGGAAGAGACCGGTTTGAGTTCTCGAGAGCGTCGGAACGATTCGCGGCGTAGACGACGTGCCGAGGAAACGAGGCTTTCGCATTTCAACTACGGTTAACCAGAGCTAAACCACAGCCAATTTTTTTGCAAAGGAAGCTAAACTTTCTTACGTTGGACAACTTTCGGGCAAAGCTGTATACATGATGCTGAATTCTTAGAAACATATCAAGAAATAAGATCTTCTTTTTCGGTAGACATAGAAAATTTGTTCTACTCTGTGCCACATGCTGAGCTGCTGGCAACAGTACAGTCGTGCATTGAAGCTACAGGAGAAATGGTGTTCTGCAATGCTGGCGGTATGTCTGTATGAAATTTTTGAAGGTTTTGGAGTAGTATCTCAAGGGCACTTTTATCATTTTTAACCCGCAACCTTATCTTCAGAGAAAATGTATGTGTATTAGGTTTTTGGTGGCCCTTCTTTTATGAGAAATTTTTCTAGCAGCTTTGGCTAGGGAACTCACCTAGATGTTTTTAGAAGGACCTGTTCTTGAAATTGTTAAATATGTGGATGATTTTTTCATCGTTTTAAATACAGGTTTTGACAATTCATTTCAAGCCAATTTTTCTATGATTTTAAGTGTGTTTAGCCTGAATGGCCGTGGCCTAGTGTTTACACATGAGCTCCCAAGTAATAACAACGACAGTGTTTAGGCTCAAAACGCATTCCGGGAGAACAATTTATGCTGGGGATGCTTTCCTCGAACCAGCAAGGAACTATTGCCTTTCAACTCGGCGCACTCAAAACTTGAACGGGTTCTCGCCACTTTATGCACTGAGTCTTCACTCTCAAAGTCCTGTCCACACTAAATATATTCTAGTTTAGATAATCAAATTGGCCGCCTATTGGTCGCTGGCTTGTCTTCGGTGGTGTTGACTGTCGTCGCTGAAACCCTCCTCCAAGAAACAAAGCAAGGCACTCGTCCAAAGAGGTCTGGAATCAGGGCTGTACGGCCAAACCTGAACTTATGCCACAAGTGTACAATTTGTCACACAATCTGCAGAAAATGGCTAATAGACACAAGATGCCACTTATTTCATCAGCCCCCAACAAGTCTTAAAAACTTATACCCCGGATTTGTTGTTCTGAATTCCCTGGCTGCAAGATAAAGCATCAGACAGCCTACGTCCGCTACGTGGTAGTGTTATAAGAGATACCACTGGCCTCTGGGATGTCATATACTGGGTGTCCCAACTAATTTGAGCCAAGGGTTAAAAAATAAATTATTAGAGACAGGCGAGTGAAACCAGTTGCATATTGGTGACAGCCACCTTGCACACCACAGGATATTTTTGTTTCTCAATTAATTAATAGCTTAAGTTTCATTATCCACAATAATAAATATTGACTTAAGGCAATCGATTGCATTTGAAGAGTTGCCAAGAACCTCCAAAAACCCCTCTTCCATCACTTTCGATAAGGAAACCCTCACGTGTGTCTTTTTTTTTCTTAGCTCAAAGAAAGCACGCGAAATACAAAATCAACCACGTGACTAATGCGCTTGCGCGCCAAGATCGTGCTGCTCTCAAGCCGGATTTCAGCAAACGAAATCACGTGCAGCCTTGCTTCGACGGCCACGCACCAGGGACGGGCCGATATATATGTTGGCGGTGGTTTCTGGTCTGCGTCAGCCAGTGGCACACATGACGGTGCGAGTTGCTGCCGCCAACATATCAGCCTGGCGCTCCTGCGGGGCCGTCAAGGCTGCAGGTGATTTCGTTTGCTCAAACCACGCTTGAGAGCAGCACGATCGTGACGCGCAAGGGGACGTATTAAAACCGAGCTGAACCCGTGGGACTCCGCCTTCTTTCCCCACGGCTGCTGGAGAATACCAAGTGTTCGGCTCGGTCGGGGATATCCCTAGCCGTCCCTGTTTTTTTGTGCCTGTTGTGTTTTGCTTTTTTTTTTTGAAGCGATATTTATTGCCTCAGAGCATAAAAATTATGAAGTGAGAGATGTGTAAGATGCGTAACTAAATAAAAAAGCTGAGCTGATTTGATGAAATTAAGAAGTGAACGATGATATGGACCCTGTGTTCAGGCAATATAGCAATCCGCATTGTCCGGTGAGAGTCCCACTGCCGCCTACTACGCAATTTCCTTTCCTCAAAAACCAATTTTCAATTTTGCGTTTCGCACACTGAATAGGCAGCGCGCCCACCCTGCCAGTCCAGCAGGCGCACTGAACGTTTGATCGCGAGAGATTGGTCTAACAATGAACGCTGCGGCCATTGCTGGAGTGCCGAGTGTGTACCACAACTTTGTCAGCGCTAATGCACGCAGCACACATCTCTCTCTCTCTCTCTCTCTCTCTCTCTCTCTCAGTACCCGGCTTCGTACCACGCGTATAGATAGATAGGTCGGGTGTGGGCAACATTGAGCTTGTCTGTAGCGGCTAGCAAACGGAAACATGCCGTGACCGGGTTACACGTCCACGGCAGCCACCTTGATGGAAGCGAAACGCTGAAGGTGCCCTTGTGCTGTGCAATGTCAGTGCACGTAAGTATTCCCAGCTGGTCGAACTTATTCCCGAGACCTCCACTCAGGCACCTCTTATTTCCTTTGTTCTCTCACTCTCTCGTTTCTTCATTCCCTTACGGCGCGATTCTTGTGTTCACCGAGAAATGTGATACAGTTATTCGGCCATTTCCTTTCTATATAATGAAAATAATAATACTCGTTTTTTTGAGGAAAGGAAATGACGCAGTATCTGTTTCACATATCGGCGGACACCTGAACTGCGCCGTAAGAGAAGGGATAAAGGAGGGAGTGAAATAAAGGAAAAAAGAGATGCCGTAGAGGAGGTCTCCGGAATAATTTCGACCACCTGGGGATCTTTAACATGCACTGACATCACATCGCATAGCACACGGGCGCTTTAGCGTTTTGCCTCTATCGAAACGCACCCGGCGTTGATTTTGTGCCTACACAAGCAATGTAGAGGCAGCTTCCTCGGCAGTCTCTTGGTACCTTGAAAGCTGTACCTGAGTGACCAATAAGTTTCTTTCAATGAACTTTAAATTTAGGGCAGTGGTCGGTTTTATTAACAAGTTGATGCAGCACATTAAACGAATGTTACATATCAAAGAGAGAACAGTTTATTTTTATATCCTGTGAATATTAATTCTTGATTTGCTGATGCACGGCAGCAACTTTTGTGCGCTGGTGACGGCAACATGCTTTACGAAACTGCTTGGGAAGTAGATTATTTCTCAGTAGGTGTCTTCTTTACTCGTTCTAATTATGAGAGCACAACTTACTAAGCTGGTCCTGAAGTGTATGATTTAGCAATCCAATTCTTTCAAATAAAGAAAAGAAGCGAGAAGGCGGACCTCTGTAAAAAGAGAATTACAGAATACATCCAGCCTTCCTACATGCTTAACAACACATTCTGCACGATGCACGAACACCTCCACTCTGCTATCACGATCAGCACACAAAGAAAAAAAGGCTATGCCGCATATCTAAACTCTGTGTTTGGAACAGTTCAAAAACACCGCACTCACACTCTCACTACTGGCAGTCCACCGTTGCGCAATATTATTTCAAGTTTTTGCTATTTACCCCTAAAATAGAGGGCACACAAAAAACCATTTTTTTCAACTTACAATAGACTTGCAGCTACGGCGGCTGCCATCCAGGCGAAGGACAATCAGAAAAAATTCTCATCGACATGGACTACACCTCTACCAAAGACTACAGAATCGAACTTATTGCACTCCTATCTTTGACGCAGAAGTCGAATTGCTCGAGTTAATTGACCATCTTCTACATGCATTCAATCCCAGGATGGCCTCTCCTGTAATGACGGCGGCGTTGCTTTTCTGCCGCTCTTTTGAAGTGCATTTGTTTTCTGTGCACGTGCACTGCCTTCGCTGTTGCAGAGTGATAGCGTTTGTTTGTCTGATGATAGTAAATTTTCATGGTGCAATGGCGTCTGCAGCCAAAGAACGCCATTGCTCAAGATATTTTCGTTTCATCAAGGTGGGATCAAAGTCGTTTTTCACAAGCATTCCACCCTGAATAAGCTGAACACCACGCGAAGAGAAGCTTGTACCCATGCCATCACCAGTGGGTATCCGGCTGCACTGGCCATCGAAGCCTGCACCTCCCGGATGCGAGGATTTATCTGTCTACGGGGCAACACCAACCGCACCAAACGGGGCAACCGCAGCGTTGGGCCGATGTAGAAAGAACAGAGCATAAATTTTCTGAAGTCCAACAGATTATATCTACTCGAGATATTCGGCTTTTTGTGCAACCAAAGGGTGGGTGGTGGACCTTTTACATTTAATTTGAGAATTTTATATGTCATTTCCTGATGAGTGCAATAAAGAGTTCTGCAGTTAATTTATAACCCATTTTTTTTTCAAAGCGAAGAAATTTTTTTATCATGGAGAGGTGGAGTGGCGTGCGTACGCTCACTTCTGTGTTGGTCCAATTTAACTATGAATAAATTAAAATATAATAATAATTCCCATCTTAACTTTTTAGAGTCAAATTATGGACGCTTTAGTTTGTGCCTCGTTATTTTTGTCTGTTTTGAGAGCTGATTATTTTTTTAATTTGTCAATATTGGCCCAAGTAATGTCTTTTTTGATGCTGAATGTGTCATAGCTTCAACAATTATACATTATATTCTACACAAGCAGACTGTCGAAGTGAACGAGGCCATGTTTATATAAATGGTTTATGGATAATGAGATATGATGGCGCAAAAAGCGAAAAAACAACAACAGCAAAAGCTTCTGACGAAAATGAAAAAAAAACACATTTTTTGATATTTTTTTAAACTTCGTCCACGCATTCTTCAGTATACCAACGTTCAGAATCGCCAAAAACATGTTGCATAATAATACTAATAGCCATCTTAAATTTGTGGAGTGATATTATGGATGCTTTAGTTTGTGCCTTGTTATTTTTGTCTGTTTCTAGAGCTGAGTATTTTTTTTTAATTTGTCAAACTTGGCCCAAGTAATGTCTTCATTGATGGTCCGTATCGTCCACAAGAAACGAATTTGCCAGAGCTTCCAAATATATTCCAAAGAATTTTCAATCTAGATGCAATGATTTGAACCGCCGCCTGAAATAAAGCCGCTAAAAGCGCGCCATATATACGTATACATGCAGGTTACAGTGCAAGAATCTATCTATATGCAATGATTTGAACCACCGCCTGAAATAAAGCCACTAAAAGCGCGCCATATATACGTATACATGCAGGTTACAGTGCAAGAATCTATCTAGATGCAATGATTTGAACCACCGCCTGAAATAAAGCCGCTAAAAGCGCGCCATGTATACGTATACAGGCAGGTTACAGTGAAAGAATCTATCTAGATGCACTGATTTGAACCACCGCCTGAAATAAAGCCGCTTAAAGCGCGCCATATATACATATACATGCAGGTTACAGTGCAAGAATCTATCTAGATGCAATGATTTGAACCACCGCCTGAATTAAAGCCGCTAAAAGCGCGCCATATATACGTATACATGCAGGTTACAGTGCAAGAAAGAGGAAAATGCACTTTCAAGGAAACGCTGAGAGGTTCTCGAGCTCTGGATGTGTGTGTGTGACACTAGGCACCGACATCTTAGTGCGATGCTCGTGATGGTGACGAGTCCTTGGCTCCTAATTCCAATCCTTTCCTTTAGCGCACGCTAAAAGAAAGGCACCATGATGCGCACCACAAGATGCGCCGCGTTCGGTCCGGAACAGACCTCCCTCCAGGGCTGGTTCTGTCCCCACTGCTGCGCTGTTTGTTGAATCCTTTTCATCGTCTTCGCAGCCCGGCCAGCGAGGAAGAGGAAGACCGCTGGAAGTGTGGGCACGGGCGGGGGCGTGCTGGACTCCGTCTTATTTTAGGATGCGCCCATTATAACCCCTTCTAATCGTCCAAGATTTTAGACTTTGGGCGCCTGCCCGTGGCCCATCCTTAATACTGTTTTCAATGGGAGATAAGGCACTACAAGCGATACCGAAACAGAGCACGGAACGGGGACTATATACGCTTCCCTCGGGCCTTCAACGCCGCCCTCGGCAGCTGCCGTGTCTTTTCATTGTGCGAAAATACATGCGCTACATGAAACGCAAAAAGACAAATTTTGTCCAGCCAGAACGGCGAGGCTAATCACGTTTTCGAAATTCTGAAATCTGATTGCTATGGCTATTAGACACACACACACACACACACACACACACACACACACACACACACACACACACACACACACACACACACACACACACACACACACACACACACACACACACACACACACACACACACACACACACACACACACACACACACACACACACGCACACGCACACGCACGCGCACGCGCGCGCGCGCACACACGCACACACACACACACACACACACACACACACACACACACACACACACACACACACACACACACACACACACACACACACACACACACACACACACACACACACACACACACACACACACACACACACACACACACACACACACACACACACACACACACACACACACACACACACACACACACACACACACACACACACACACACACACACACACACACACACACACACACACACACACACACACACACACACACACACACACACACACACACACACACACAGAGAGACACACACACACACACGCACACACGCACGCACACACACACGCACGCACACACACACGCACGCGCGCACAAACACACACACGCACCCACACGCACACACACGCGCGCGTTTTATTTATCGTATACTGCGGACCAAATACGGGCCAAGCAGGAGAGGAACAGTATAAAACAATAGAGTACAAAACTTCGACCTTGAAACAAAAAAAACATACGTGACGACGAAACAAGTACTAAAAAATGAGCTGCGGTTCATCTACTGCTAAACCTGGTTATATAGTGAAAGCTGTGGTGTATAGGGCAACTATAGACGCGGCCACACTGGCAGGTGGCAGTTAATGGTTGATCGCGAGAGGTTAGTCACCCAGTGAACACTGCGACCTATTGCTACAGTGCCGCGCGTCTGCCCCAACGTCGTAAGCGCTAATGCAGGCAGTCCACATCTCTCTCTCCCCACCGCCGCGAACCTCAAATCCTTTATCCCTTCCCTTACGGCCCGGTTCAGGTGTCCAAAGATATATGAGACAGATACTGCGCCATTTCCTTTCCCCCAAAACCAATTATATTATATATTGAGGCGTCCTCTTCCCCACGGAGGCAGTTATGCGCCTTCCTTTCTTCAAAATAATCGGAGTCTAAAACGCTGTCAAAGCCAACGGCAGTGAACACAACGGACGCCGACGGTATATATGTTCAGTGCCGCGCTTCTCCAACAACGCTGTGAATGCGTAGGTTAAGGCGCGACTGAGGTGTCCACTGTCCCAGGGCACCAGTTATACACCTTTCCTTTGCTTTCGAGCAATTAATTGGTTTTTCTGGAAAGTAAATGGCGCAGTATCTGTCTCATCCGCACCGTCAGGGAAGGGATAAAGGAGGGAGTGAAAGAAGAAAGGAAAATAGAGGTGCCGTAGTGGAGGGCGCGGAAATAATTTCGACCACCTGTGGATCTTTAACGTGCACTGACATCGCACAGCACACGGGTGCCTTAGCGTTTTTCCTCCAAGAAAATTGAGGATTGGTTTTTAAAATTGGTTTTGAGGAAAGGAAATGGCGCAATAGCTCTCTCATATATCGGTGGATCCCCGAACCGCGCCGTAAGGAAGGGATACACATGCTTGGGTTGAAGGTTGTTCAAGGCCATTCTCTGGCCTACCCAACGACTGCTTTACCCTATAGCGCAGTGAAGCTATTCGCTACAAACAGAGGCGAAATGTCAGGCGATCGGCGACGGCCACGTTCGCCGTGCGTGACGTCACTCGTGCGGCGACATATGCCGGGGATTCCTCCGCCGGTTGTCGAAGTGATCGGATGTGCGCCTGGCGCGCTCGTCGACAACAGGGCTGCAACCCACTCAAGGACATGAGTGTGGGCGAAAGTGGCTTGGATCAACGACGGAAGAAGTAAAGACGGTGGACCGAACGCTACAGCGCAAGGTGGGCCGTACTTTTTACGATACCGAGCCAGCGAGGCGTCAGGAGAGGCGAGGAGAGCTAGGCCTAACGAGGCCTAGCGGAAAGGACAAAGAGGGCTAGGCCTTCGGCCACGCCTAAGCGACCTCGTACATTATGAAGGTGGTAGAGGGGAGAGAAATGGTTCCAGAAGAACTGAAGATTCCGGGACAGTGGTTCAGAGCGAAGAGAAATGGGAAAGCAATCCCAAAAGAAGCGGAGACAGGGAGCCACGTGGACGGCTCCAAAGATGGAGGAAGAGCGACGGAGAGACGCGAGGGAAGAAAACGCGCGGAAAAGTCCGTGGAGAGACAACAAATAAGGATTCCGAAAGGATTTGACAATATCATTCTGAGGCCCCAAGGAGGACTCGAAAGGCTGATCAAATATGGGGCGCCTTCCTGGCTGATGCAATCAGCAAAATGGCGGGCAACGAAGATGGAGGAGCGGGAGACGTAATCCCGTTCAACACGAAGCAGCAGTCTATAGTCGTGGCAACGGGAGATGCGTCGAGAAGAAACAAGTACGCGTCGCTCACCGAACTCATAGTGGGCGACGTAAAGACGACGGTAAGCGCCTACGTGGCAGCGCCGGAAAACTGCGGAAAAGGGGTGATATATGATGCACCGATTTTTTGGACGCAGGAAGAGATCCTAAAGAGACTCGAGTACTTTGGAAACAAGAACCCACCCGTATTGGGAGTGAGAAGACTTGGGAAAGAAACAAAGGCAGTCCTAATTCTTTTCGAGAGCAACAAGGTCCCGTGCCAAGTGTACCCTTCGTTCGCACCATCCAAATGCGTACTATACAAGAAACGCTTCGAAGTATGCTACGCATGCGGCAGGATGGGCCATAGGCAAAACGTATGCCCGGACCATGACAACAAAAAGTGCAGAAACTGTGGGGAAGAAAACCCACAGTGAAGTCATCAGTGCAAGACCAAGTGCCAGCTCTGTGCAAAGGAGCACCCATTGGGAGACAAGAAATGCAAGGAGATGCACAGAACACCATACGAAGTAAAGAAGAAGATATGGGAGAAGAAAAAAGAAGGAGAACAGGCCCCAAACACCACCAGCAGGCGAGATGAAGGAACGTCGCAGGGACGACAGCGTCTCGAGACTGGGGAAAACAAGAGCAAAGACCAGGCAACACCCGGGGCTCAAGCGACGCCGTAAGGGACAAGAATATCGACATCCAGGGACCCAAAGAATCCCTGGGGCAGGAGACAGAGCAGAAGCACGACCCCGAACAAAGAAACCAAACAAGTAAGCTTTGTAGAAGGGTCTTCCCAGGCTAAAGACGATAAAGAAAGTAATAGAACAGTTGAAAAAGAAACTGAGTGAGCTCCAAGGGTTAATAAGTAACCTTACGAAAGCAATAAAAGAAAAAGAGAAGGCAGCGCCCCCTTTCCCTCGCATGCTACCTATACAGCCCGTGCAGGCAGCACAACAAAGTACCCCCTCGACACCTAAGCGGCAGGAAACGGTAGAGGACAAAATGGAGGAGGCAGAAACAGTCAGGAGACCCTCGCTTAAGTGAAAGGGGGACAACGAAACAGATATATGGGTAGAGGTAAATAAGGAATGTGAAGAAAATAGGAATGCCATAAAGGCGATACAAACAGAACCGAGAGACTTCATGGCACAGGTCATGGCAGCACTCAACCAGATACAAGAGAACATGAACCAGAGATTTGAGAGCATGACGGCAAAAGTACAGGCGCAAAGAGCTGAATTGCAAACGCAGAGAACTGAGCTGGTTGCCCTAGGGGAACGACCGAAAAACTTGGAGGACGCTTTTACCCAAATTCAATGTGGCCAGAAACACACGAAATAAGTCCATTATTTGGCAATGGCATTGCCGAGGATTCCAACGCAAGCGAGCGTTATTGCATAATTACGTGGATACGTTAGAAGAGAAGCCACTAGCGATAGCGATACAAGAGACCTGGAAACCAGCATCCCTGCCAGGATATCACGCATTCCACAGCGAGAGGGGAGAGAAATCGAGAGTAACGACTCTAGTAAAGAGAAACATAGCGACGATCGAACATGTGATTGAATCCAGGGACATAGAAAGAGTCTTGTTAGAAATACTCACGGGTAGGAAAGAAGAGCCTAGCCTCTTCCTTGTTAACATCTAATCAAGTCCCAAACAAAAAAAGTAAGGTTCAGGGCCATATTCAGGAAAGCCCTGAAAGGAGCAAGAAGAAACCCCCTCTTCATAGTAGGAGATATAAACGCAATGCATGAGGAGTGAAGATACAATAGAAAAGATAGTAATGGAAGACAGCTTTGGGAGGATATACAAGAACTGAGTCTGACACTACACACTGATCCAGGAACCCCGACGAGGAAAGAGAATAGTGTCACTGCAGACACCACACCTGACCTAATACTGTCGAAGAACACCAAGGCGGTGTCCTCGGAAAATACGGGGCAAGACCTATGTAGTGACCACTATATAATAGCTACAACAACGACCAAAGGTATCAAGGAAAAACGGCTGAAGCAACCAAAAGTTACAGAATGGGACAAATTCAGGAAGCGAAGAGAAGAGTCCGCCTCTACTACAATCACGGACCTAGAGGAGTGGACAAATACACTTAAAAGACATGCTACCGAAGCGACGGCAACTCTAGAAGGCCTAGAAGCTCCGTTAGTGGCAGATAGTAAACTTCTGCACATGTGGGAGGCAAAAAGAGGCTTAGAGAACCAACTTAAAAACAGAGATGGAATCGGACCCTGAAGAGACGAATAGCTAGGCTAAACCGAGAGATCAAAAAGTACGCAATACAGTTGTGCGAACAAAACTGGTGCAGTAAATGCGATGACATGGAGAAGGGAATGAGCCTAGCGAAAACCTGGAACATCCTGAGACACCTGCTAGACCCAACCCAGTCAAAGTCACAGACGAACATTAGATTGGCCAAAATACGGCACAAATATGAGGGAACAGATGATAGCTTCATAGAGGTAATCAAACAAACATACATAGGGAACATAGCACGCACTAACCTGTCAGATTATGAGGGACCGGGAAATGAAGAACTGGACACGCCCATAACGGAGGCGGAAGTGAGAGCGGAGATAATCAAACTCAAAACTAAATCGGCTCCAGGCCCGGAAGGAATAAGCAACAAAATGCTAAGAAACCTGGATGATGAGTCGATCACTGCTATAACTAAATACATACAGCAGGTGTGGGAAAAGTGGGAGGTGCCAAAACAATGGAAAGAAGCAAGCATCATTCTTATTCCCAAACCTTGAAAGCCCTTAAAATTGGAGAACCTCAGACCAATCTCAATCATCTCATGCGTAGGGAAGTTGATGGAGCATGTAATCCAAACGAGGCTAACCAGATACATGGAGGACAAGAAATTATGGCCAAACGAGATGGTCGGATTTAGGCCAGGCCTAAGTACTGAAGACGTTATGTTAAGATTACAACATGACATCATAGTGTGACGTTCCTTGTGTGTGCTACGAGCGTCCGTGTTTGACGGCGCGGCGTAGACGGAGCCCCCAGTGGCGGCGAAAGCACAACCGGACCCCCTTTCCATAGTGTCGGCACGAGACGAACGCCGCCGCCGCCGCCGCGGGGAGACGGGCGTTATCTTCCCCAATTGCCGTGGCCGTTCCAGGGGGCCTCGTTTCGGCGGGCCTGGCCCCGTGGCAAGACGGCGGGCATCATCAATCAACCATCCCGAGCACATCCCAGGACAAGGGACCACTTTCCCGGCCTTTTAGTGACCTCGCGTTCCGGCCTTGAGGGGCGAGTGTCATTTGATGGAGAACGGAGGCCGGTGACCCGCGGGAACCGACAGCGGGCCAGAGCGTGCCTTACCACAGCCGACGCTATGCGCTACCTCGACGACAACCTTCTTTCCCTCGGACTCAACACGTGAGGGGGGGCGAGACCATAAGTGCGGTGGTGTGTTTGTGCGCCCAAGTGAAAGCCCTAGGCACCCCCCCCCACTTCGGCGTGGGCGTCCTCACCCTAGGGAGTGTGGGGATAAGAGGATATAAAAATCGACAAGGAGTACCGAAGAAGGACGCTCAGGACGACATCGTTCGCCAAGGGGGCCTTCAGCGCGGAAGCCCGACGGCGTGCAGCTTCTGCCAGCAACCGTTCGAGCTCAACTCCGGAGCCCCTCCATCGTCCCCATGAAGTCGTCGGCACGTAAGCTCGGACGCCCCAGCCTCTGATGTATAATCATAATCATGTGTAATTATTGAATATATCTGTTTGTTTAAACTGAGCCATACGGTGTCTTCTTGCCTCTCCGTCCCGTGTGGACCTGCGCATTATGGGGGGTCATCACACTGGTGTCAGAAGTGGGGTCTCAAAAGCAAATGTCCTCTCAATGCTGCGACATTCATGACTTCAAAATTGTAATCAAAAGGGAATCACGGGACTGATTGTGGGACTTTTACCCCCATTTGAAAGGCTTGAGGCACCGGAGGGCTTGAGTGAAAAAAAAAAAGTGTCTGTATCTGAGGGAGCTCCCACTCCACAGCCGTCGCTCGGAGCAAACATGCTGGCATTAGGAAGCGTCATTCCGACGTTTACAGGAGATAAGACAGGGGTTCCAATCTGCGATTTCTTTTCCATGCTAGAAGAGATTGGTAAAATGGTGGGATGGTCCGATGCTCAAATGCTGGGGAATGGCGAGGTGTAAGATCGCAGGAGCTGCTCATGGTTTTGCATGGCGAGACGAAAAAGTAAAATCCACAAAATCATTTGCGGAATATAAGAAGCTCGCGTTTGAGCATTTCGACACTGAACCACGTCACGTGCGGGTACAGAGGTTCCGTGACGCCGGACAGATGGTAGGGGAGGACGTGCGAACGTTTGCGTCGCGGCTTCAGCGCCTAGCACGCGATACGTTAAGTAGGGAGGAGGAAGGGGACCAGCTATGGAAGAAATACGGGGAAGATCTACTTAAAGAGCAAATGACCGCTTTGTTCTTGGCTGGTCTGCAAGACCCCGTGCGCCGGTTCGTGCTCTCGCGCAAGCCGAGCAATTTCGACCAAGCCGTGGCGGCCGCATTGTATGAGGAACGAAATGAGGCGTTAATGACAGCCGCAGCGAGAGTACGCGTCATAGAGAGCGCGGTGCTCAACCCTGAGGTTGCTCTCTTGACCGAGCGGTTAGATCGCTTAGAACAGCTGCTATCTCAGCAGGTGGAACGCCAGGTTGAAGCGCGCGCTCATCAGCGCCCATTCGCGGGAAACCGGAGACCGCCACAAAGCTACAGGCGCGGTATGCGAGATTTTGAAGAAATCGTATGCTTCGCTAGCCAGGGTCGCGGACACATCGCCAGGTTCTGCCAAAACGTGCGCCGTGGGGAGCCACAAAGAGAAGCAGGCGAGACACGCCCTAAGGAAGCCTACAGCGGGGCTGCAGATACCGAGACAAAAAACTAGATAGTCCTCCCCATCCTGAGGAGCATGGGGAGGGAGCAGTGGATGATGAGGTGGTGGTAGTTTGTGTGGCCGACGAGGCATGCCCTGTTGTGCGTTGCAAGTTAAATGGTTGTTGCATGGAATTGTTGATAGATACGGGGTCAAAGGTGACATTGCTTAAGGAGAGCAGTTTTAACACGCTTCGAAGGAAGGGGGACCGCGAGGCGTTGGAAGCGTCTGGTGGTATGGCAACCAAATTTGTAGGCATAACGGGGGATCCTCTTGGCATAAGTGGACTGTACCGGTTACACTTCTCTCTCGGCGGAATTGCATTGGCGCACCCCTGCTACGTATGCCCGGACACGGTGTCTCTGCCAAACGGAGTGTCAGGTATATTAGGGCAGGATTTTTTGAGAAAAGGGAAGGTAGTAGTCTCATTCTCTGAGGAAGAGGTTAATGCGGGCGGCTCAAAAGTTCCGTTTTTGAACAGGAGAGGGGCTGAGATTCGCATTACCGATATTGACACCCGTCAAACAGTGGGATCATTGGAGAAGGTATATTCGCGGGTTGCCGTCAGGCTGGTCGATGAGGCGGTCATCCTTCCTTGGTCGGAGCACATTTTGTACGCGTTTGTGCCTTCAGATGTAGAGAGCGGCGCCGTGGGAGTGCTTGAGCCGGTCGACTCTCTCAGCAATGGCCTGAAGGCAGCCGCGTGCCTCGGGACAGGTAATGACGCCCACAGAGTGCCCTACGGGTGGTTAACTGTAGGCAGCTGCCACTGAGCCTTCCCAAGAACAAAACATTGGCTTTCTTCACCTCTGCGATAGAGAAACATGAGCCCACCGATACGGTACTCGCAACTGTAGAGCATGCTAGTCCTTCGGCTGCTCCAAAGGTGTCGTTCGATCTTTCTCACGTAAAATCCAGGGAGAGGGAGGCTCTGGCTGGTTTGCTGAACGACTACTCGGAGGTATTCGCCGCGTCCAACCTGGATTTGGGCTGCTGTGGCGTTATAAAGCACAGGATAGAAACCGGCACTTCATCGCCCGTTTACCAGCGTGCGTACAGGATTCCTTACTCCCAACGTGAGGAGATGGAGCGGCAGGTGCAGGACCTGATTGTTCGCGGCTTTGTCGAACACTCAAAGTCACCCTGGGGAGCACCAGCACTATTGGTGGAAAAGCCAGATGGCTCGTATCGATTGGTAGTGGACTACCGCAAACTAAATGCCGTAACTCGCATCGATCCATACCCCATCCCCAATATACAGGAGACGCTTTCTCAGCTGGGCTCTGCCATGTACTTCACGGTAGTGGACATGGCGGCGGGATTCTGGCAGATAGCAATGGATCCGGCAGATGCCGAGAAAACGGCATTCAACACGCCCTCAGGGCACTATGAATGGAAAAGAATGCCGATGGGTCTGGCCAACAGCCCTGCTGTCTGGCAGAGAACCGCTGATGTTATCCTGGCAGGTCTTCTGGGGAGGCTGTGCTTCGTGTATATGGATGACATAATCATATACAGTGACAGTTTTGAGAACCATTTGCGCGATATTGAGCAGGTTTTGGTGCGACTAAGAGGAGCGGGTCTCAAGCTGAAGCCCTCTAAGCGCCAATTCCTCAAAAACGAGGTGAAATACCTCGGGCACGTTGTTTCAGCTGACGGCGTGCGACCGGACCCTGAGAAACTAAGGTGTGTCTCGGATTTTCCATCCCCGACTAGCGTCCGCCAGGTCCGGCAGTTTCTCGACCTGATCGGTTACTACCGAAGGCACATAGAGGAGTTCGCCAAGCTCGCTAGGCCGCTCACCGCCTTAACAGCCAAAAATGTCGCCTTTCGCTGGGAAGAAAACGCGGAGGATGCTTTTGGGGCCCTGAAAAGGAAGCTAATGAGTGCGCCGCTGTTGCGCCACCCGGATTTTAATTTGCCCTTCGTTATGGCCACAGATGTGTCAAAGTTCGCAGTTGGTGCCGTGCTATCTCAGGTTATCGAGGGCAAAGAACATCCCGTTGCTTTTGCTAGCCGACAGCTGAGCCCCACAGAGCAAAAGTACGGAGTTACGGAAAGGGAGTGCCTCGCCGTTGTCTGGGCAGTAAAGCACTTCAGATGCTACCTTTAAGGCCGCAAATTCAAGCTAGTCACAGACTGCCATCCTCTGAAATGGGTGATGAGTGTCAGGGACCCTAGCTCGCGACTCGCTAGATGGAATCTACACCTGCAGGAATACTGCTTTGAAGTTGAGCACAAGTCAGGAAAGACACATCTGAATGCTGATGCACTCAGCCGCACAGCTGCCGTGGCAGCTATAGATGAGTTTGTCCCCGTAGTCGACCCCGCCGAATTACGCACAGAGCAGTGCAAAGATCCTGACCTGAAGCGAATAATCGAAAGCTTAGAGGGCGCACCGTCTCACCCCGAACAGCTAGGTTATTTCATTGGCAAAGACGGCACCCTGTGTCGGCGCACGAGGCCAACCAGGAAAGGGAGGCCAGAGAAAACCGCTTGGGAGAGAGTCGTCATACCTCGGTCGTGGACAGAAAGGGTTCTTCGCGCGTTTCACGATGCGCCATGCGCCGGTCATTTTGGCGTAGCGAAGACACGCAGGCGTGTGGAGCGTTTGTACTTTTGGAGTGGCATGCGACAGGATGTTAGAGACTACTGTGCGAAGTGTCATTCCTGTCTCGAAAGAAAAACACCCAAGGGACGAAGACCAGCTCCAATTCAGCCGTTCCCTGAGGTTTCGGCTACCTTCGAGCGGACAGGTATGGGCATAATGGGCCCATTGCCGACGACCACTTCCGGAAACAAGTACATTTTAGTATTTGTCGATCACCTTTCAAAATACGCGGAAGCGGAAGCACTCCCAGATCAGAAGGCAGACACGGTTGCAAGAGCATTTGTCGAACAGATCGTGCTCCGACATGGACCCCCGAGGCAACTCTTGACAGATCGGGGAAAGAACTTCGTGTCGCAGATAATGAGGAGAGTTTGCGAGCTGCTTAAGATCGCTAAGAAGCAGACAACACCGTACCATCCGGCTTGCAACGGCACGGTGGAGCGACTGAACCAAACCGTGGCCGGGTTCCTGTCGCATTTTGTTTCGCGCGACCAGCGGGACTGGGACTTGTGGCTCCCGTATGCAATGTTTGCCTACAATTCCGCAGCACACGAAAGCACGGGCGAATCGCCATTCTTTCTTCTCTACGGCCGAGACCCGGACCAGCCTAGTGAAGTGCCAGAGGGCCCCCTTCGTGTCCCATACGCTTCACTGGACGACTATAAGGTTGAGCTAGAATCGCGCTTGCATGTGGCGAGGGACATCGCAAAGGAGGCCTTAAAGAAAGCGGCGAAGCGCAGGAAGGAGGTGCGCGATCGCAGTGCTAGAGACGCGCCGTTTGATGTGGGGGACAGCGTGTGCATTGAAAACTGCCAAAGGCTGATTGGGCTAGCTCGTAAGTTCCAGACGAAGTGAAGAGGACCGTGCGAGGTTGTCGAGAAGCTTTCCCCGGGAAACTTCAGAGTCCGAGACGTGAACCGGCGCTTGATAAGGATACACGCAAATCGCCTCAAGTCGGCACCGGCTCAGTATTCACGAAATGAGGAAAGGGAAAGCGCGGATTTTGATGGGGACCGAAGTGAAGCGGAGCGCGCAGATAGTTCGCAAGAAACGCCCTCTCCTGCATTTGTTCGGCAGGCGCCAGAGGTGACGGCCGGTATGCCACCGGATTTACTTCATGCATTGCTAGAAGAAGAAGAAGCGCGCGAGGTTGCCGCGCAGATAACGCCAGGAGAGGCTCCTGCCACAAGCCCTCGCGAGTCCCAAAGCAGACAAAGGGTCACAGACTTACTTAGTATGACTCATGAAGGCCGATATCCGCTGCGAAATCGGAAAGCTAAGTCGGACTAATGGCGTAAACAGAGCGGAGTTGTGAACTGGTTAGAATTGTGTAATGCCGCAGCTCATAACATTGCTATGTGCTTATGTGTTAAGTTATCGGAGTTGGTAGTTAAACCTTTCTGTCATTAAGTAACACCTTCACAGGAGAGCATGCGGAGCGCAGGCAGAACCTGCCCTACTTCTTTCGTTATCTATATTTTTGTCTCTACCGTGATCGTGCTAGAAGTGGGAGCTCCTTTGTAACTGTGGTAAATTTATTTCGTCCAGTTTGGACTAGAAAGGAGAGGCTTGGGTGCTGAGTTTCATGTTTATTTGTAAAAGAAGATCAATGCTGCCCCTGGAGACGCCAGTTATGACAGCGGAGGCAAATGGTGTTGTGCAGTGGTGTTGAGTGCAGCGAAAAGTATTTTGTCGGACGCACTGTGCGAGGCGATTCAGAAAGACAAGGGGAGCTGCATGGACTCAAATGTTCGGAGAACATTCTTCTGGAGGGTGAGCGAGTGTGACGTTCCTTGTGTGTGCCACGAGCGTCCGCGTTCGACGGCGCGGCGTAGACGGAGCCCCCAGTGGCGGCGAAAGCACAACCGGACCCCCTTTCCATAGTGTCGGCACGAGACGAACGCCGCCGCCGCCGCCGCCGCCGCGGGGAGACGGGCGTTATCTTCCCCAATTGCCGTGGCCGTTCCAGGGGGCCTCATTTCGGCGGGCCTGGCCCCGTGGCAAGACGGCGGGCATCATCAATCAACCCTCCCGAGCACATCCCAGGACAAGGCACCACTTTCCCGGCCTTTTAGTGACCTCGCGTTCCGGCCTTGAGGGGCGAGTGTCATTTGATGGAGAACGGAGGCCGGTGACCCGCGGGAGCCGACAGCGGGCCAGAGCGCGCCTTACCACAGCCGACGCTATGCGCTACCTCGACGACAACCTTCTTTCCCTCGGACTCAACACGTGAGGGGGGCGAGACCATAAGTGCGGTGGTGTGTTTGTGCGCCCAAGTGAAAGCCCTAGGCACCCCCCCCCCCCCAATTCGGCGTGGGCGTCCTCACCCTTGGGAGTGTGGGGATAAGAGGATATAAAAATCGACAAGGAGTACCGAAGAAGGACACTCAGGACGACATCGTTCGCCAAGGGGGCCTTCAGCGCGGAAGCCCGACGGCGTGCAGCTTCTGCCAGCAACCGTTCGAGCTCAACTCCGGAGCCCCTCCATCGTCCCCATGAAGTCGTCGGCACGTAAGCTAGGACGCCCCAGCCTCTGATGTATAATCATAATCATGTGTAATTATTGAATATATCTGTTTGTTTAAACTGAGCCATACGGTGTCTCCTTGCCTCTCCGTCCCGTGTGGACCTGCGCATTATGGGGGGTCATCACAATAGACTCTCGGACTAAGGACACAGAGGCAATCTTGGGATTCGATCGTAAGAAAGCTATCGACAATGTAAAACATGAGGCGGTCCTATCGGAACTTCAGGAGATCGGTGTAGGCGGCAAGATATACAACTACATTAAAGACTTCCTGTCAAATAAGACCGCCAAAATAAGATACAAAGACCTGGAGTCAGAAGAAATAGAGCTAGGCAACAGAGGTACACCATAGGGATCGGTCCTATCCCCGCTCCTCTTCAACCTAGCCATGAGAGGCCTCCCAGCGAAACTGGGAGGAATCGAGAACTTACACTTTAGCATGTATATGGACGACATAAATGTCTGGATAAACAAGGGCAGCATTGCAGAGATAGAAAAAACTTCAAACAGCGGCAGACACAGTAGTGGAGTACGCGGCAGGAAGGGGGCTAGCCTGCTCGCCAGAGAAGTCAGAACTCTTAATATACAACCCGAAATCTTTAACGTTAAAAAGGGATAGCAATCTTAGCAGTATGGTAGGAGGCAAACCGGTGCCTAGGGTTGACAAGATAAGAATTTTAGGCCTTTTAATTCAGGAAAATGGATACAATGATGAAACAATAAACTGGATATGCAGCACAAGTAACTGGAATATTCAGAAGAATAGCGCTCAAAGGGAGAGGGCTCAAAGAAAGGAGATTAATAAAATTGGTGCATAATCAGTCGACTCAGCTACGCTACACCATACCTTAACATCCGGGCCCCAGAAAGAGATAAGTTGGACTCAATAATTAGGAGGTGCTACAAACGAGCGTTAGGAATACCCATAAGCACCTCAACGGAAAGACTCCTAGCTATGGGGATACACAACACGTGGAAGGAAACGGCCGAGGCGGTCAGAACAGCTCAGCAGGAAAGACTTTGCCAGACATATTCAGGCAGAGCCATTTTAGGCATGGTAGGATTGCAGGCAGACAGAGGCATGCAGCAAAACCAAGACATCCCGAAGGAGGTCAGGGAACATCTCAGAATAGACCCACTTCCGAGAAACATGCACCCCACCTTCAACAGTGAGAGGAGGGAAAAGAGAGCGGAAGCCCTCATGAGACGCTTCAACGAAATGAATAAGGAGACGGTAGCACACACGGATGCGGCGAGCGGTAGACTGGGAGCAGCTGTAGCCTCAGCGGTGGATGGCAAGAGTACATCAATATCAGCAGCTGCGATACACAGCCGCAATTCGGAAGTAGCAGAAGAGGTAGCAATAGCGCTTGCTTGTTTGAGAACAGAGGCAAACTATATAATAAGTGACAGTAAAACAGTCATCTACAATTATAGAAGAGGTAGAGTCGCACCAGAAGCGGTGCGGATTCTAACGGGGAAAAAGATGAATAGAAAAATTAGCCTAATATGGGCACCAGCTCATACGTCAGTACCAGGCAATGAAGCGGTGCACCTTCTAGCTCGCGATCTCTACCTCCGTACAGCAGCGGAACAGCCAGATTGCAAGAAACTAGACGAGAGACTACAAACGTACACGGAAATCATAGATAATTACAGACTGCAGAGAAGAACTGTCCCTCCTCCAGACAAGGAGCTCGGGAATATAGAGGCAGTAATTTGGAGAAGGCTACAGGCCGGAAATTTCATAAACCCAGTATGGGCGTCACACGTCCTACAAGACGAGGACATAGAAGATAAATGTAAAAATTATGAAAAGAGGGGGACCCTCGACCATATAACTTGGCAGTGTGTACACTCCCCAGGGGTGAGGAAAAGAATAGATAGTAGAGAAGCCTGGGAAACCCTTCTGCAAAGCGCGGACCCCGCGACCCAGAAGAAAGCCATCCATCTGGCGGCAGAAAGCCATCCATCTGGCGGCAGAGGCCGCGAAGAGCCAACAACTCTTTGCCTGTATCTAGTCGCGGAGGCCCTGGCCTCGGCCCCTAGGCCTGCGCGCCATGGCGTAGGGAGTAGAGGGCCTCCATTTCTGATGGAAATAAAAGTTTTTGGAACTGGAACTGGACATATGCCGGCTCGCGCGAAGCGCGATGTTGACTAGCGTAGTAAAGCTTTCAGCTTCAAAAGGGCGACCAACACTTATACAAGGCTAAATAGGCTCAGGAGCTAGGAAAAAAGCAACACGCAGTGTCACCAACACAGCGCGTCACAGGCAACGCCAACCGACGGTTGAAATTACTCAGGGCAGGCAAGCAAAGGAGAATCATGAGGCAGTGCGTTCCAATCAGTAATCGTATTACGCAAAAATGAGTACTTATAGGCATTCGTGAGCGCAAAAATGCGTTCAATGTAATGCTTATGCTTATGACGAGATTTCTTAGATGACTATTTAGTTATGAAATCCTGGGGGTCTATGCCTAGTTTTGAAAAATACAAACTACCAAGAAGTTTAGTTCAAGTCGTATTTCTTTGTTCACCTAGGTATTCAAGCTTTGCATCATGTAACATGACAGATGGAGAGTTACGGCGTTTGAAGCAGTTGTATAATAAACGCGCGGCAAGCCTCTGAATTTTTTTAATTTTTTCTATATCTACCGTTGTGTGTGGGTACCACACAATAATAGCGTACTCCAACGAAG
Source organism: Amblyomma americanum (assembly GCF_052857255.1). NCBI lineage: Eukaryota > Metazoa > Arthropoda > Arachnida > Ixodida > Ixodidae > Amblyomma > Amblyomma americanum. Next base: position 101,922,188 of record NC_135497.1, read on the forward strand.
TTCTTACTAGCGCTTTGTACGCCTTGCTTCTCAGTTCACTTGATGATCTTCTTAATTTGTGTTTTAAGAAGCCTAACTTTTTGCGAGCTGAAGAGCATATGTGATCGATGTGCGCCGTGCATTTAAGCCTCTTTGTAATTGTGACACCTAAGTACTCGTATTCCAGTACTTGTTTAATCATATTGCCGCCCATGTTATATGAAAATTCCAGTTTTTTGTTTTATTAGTAACACACATATGCACAGTCTTTTCAATGTCAATCATCATCTCCCATTTATCACACCATTTTGCTAGTAATTTTAGATTTGCTTTCAGCACGAGTTGATTCGTAACAGAATTTATGGTTTTAAAAATGACACAGTCGTCTGCAAACAGTTTAACTGATACAGTTGGCCAGACAATCGACCAAATCATTGATATAAATATTAAATAAGACTGGTCCTATTACAGATCCTTGGGGCATTCCCGAGTAAGCATCTAAATTTTCAGAACAAGAGGCTTCTATGTCTGCATACTGTTTTCTATTAGTCAAGTACGATATAGGCCAATTGATTATTTTGGAAGGTATACCAATTGGTTTCATCTTCAGGATAAATTTATTATGAGGCACCCTATATATATATATATATATATATATATATATATATATATATATATAAGTGCAGTATTACGACAAACGCGACTGTTCGTTTTAAAGGTTTATTGTGCCAACAGTTTCGGGAATGGTATTCCCCTGTTGGCACAAACTGTTGGCACAATAAACCTTTAAAACGAACAGTCGCGTTTGTCGTAATACTGCACTTACACTTGTAAACTGGCGCATTGGAACCCCTACAGAATACAATATATATATATATATATATATATATATATATATATATATATATATATATATATATATATATATATATATATATATATATATATATATATATATATATATATATATATATACTTATGAAGGGAGCCAACAGTCACGGAAACCAAGGTGCATAGGGGAATGTTTTTATGTGTTGTGCTTATCAGTGGGATATTATAGTACTTAGACTAATAAATCGCTTAAAGAAAATTACTTATAAATCAGCAGAAAAAACAACCATGCCGCCGGTGGGATCCGAACCCACGGCCTCCGAATATCGCGTCCGGTGCTCTTACCAACTGAGCTACGGCGACGGCTGTCCAATCTGCTGCTCTCGTGGGTATTTATGTTCATTGGGTGTAAGCGAACCTTGAGAGTGTTCACCAGCGGCACCCTCGACCATAGCGGCGGACGTAGGACGTCCTGTAATACCGCGAGCGCGACGTGGAACGTCATTTATGGCGCAATCACAGAGGTTGCGTGAAGAGATTCTTGAGAAGTAAAATTCCATGTCATGGAGTCATCCAACGTCCCGTTCTGTCTAAAATTTCGGTATCATGTAGCATTTCGACAAATGAGTCATTCCCTCATCACAAATTGCAACCCCAGCTCAAACTGGAAGGGACTGCTGACGGTGTAGGCTGATTCAGTAAAAAAATAATGATAGTGATTTCACGACTTTACGTGACTTTATCTTGCGGTGGCCTCGTACCGTACTGTGAACAAAATTATTTCACAGTATTTAGATCGGATGCAAGCGTCTGGCCCTTTAGAATAAACGATCCGGGGTACATTAACATTACAAGTCCATTTCTGTCGTCATTCTATGCACACCTCTACTTCGTTTTTTTTTCGCTTGCGTAATCCTGTGCCGCCATAGTCAATGTTGTGTGTGTGCCCTTGTAGGTAAAACGTGACTGCTACAGACCCAGAAAAATAAACCTGGGCAGGGTTATGGGTGTCGCCATGGGTCACACACAATCGCTCATCCATCCGAGGGCGTCCGACGTGGCAGGCGCAAATACAGAATGTGTGAGGGTGGGGTGCGGCAATGTAGCGGCCACCGTGGTGGAGGTGCGAGGTTGAAAGGTTGGATCAGGGTTATTCCAGATAAGCTCAACCAAAAGGTGTCTGGTCGAACTTGTACATTTACTTTGATATTTTTTATATGTCGTTGCCTGATGACTAAGTAATCTTTCGTGTCAGAAGGCAGCAGAAGAAATTTGGATCAATTAGTACACAGTGAGGCAGTGACATAATAAAACTGACCTCGAATAATGTTCTAAAATTTTCCTGCGACCCCTAGTGTAAATTGTTTCCCAGATTTCTTTAAGGACTTAGGAAGTGCAAGTATAAAACAAATTATGAAACGGCCAACGCACAGAGATACATAACAGCTGAAATGCAGGCTTATGGCTGTTATTTGAACTCTAATTGGTGGTAATAAGAGATAAAAGGTGCTTAATCGCCACTTGAAATGCAAGTGAATTCACTTGCTTCTTTTTTTTTTACCGCCACTACAAAGCAATCATGCACTGTCTTCCACCTTTCCGACGGCGGCAGCAGCACAAGTATGAAATTAACTGAACATGGGATTCTTAAGGAACTAAACCTCGTTCCATGGCTGTGGCGTATTTCATACTCTTCTTCAATGTAATGGAGAAACTTTCCAATGCCAGGTCTCAGAAGGATATAAACACAGCAGTGTTCAAAAAAGAAAAACTATGAATTAATTACATTAAGTTATAAAAAAACGAGAAGCCGCTGAAGCACAAATAGGCCTGTCAGAATGTTTGGACCTTACAGGAATTTAAAATACACTGTGCATTTCTAATGTTTTGATATTTTTGGAGGACATCATCGCCAACCTTCGCCACGCTGAAGCTGCCAATAATTGTTTTCTCGTCAGAGTAAAAAATGGCACCAAGAGATTTATAGAGAGTTCGCCACAATCCATATTGTGTGCTTTAAAATATGCCTTTCGCTCGAAGAACGAGAATCGCGAGGAGTAGGTTGTTGACAGCGCCCGTTCCCGAAATTTCGTTCGAATTCGGAGGATACTAATTTGCACAGGTAAAAGAAAGAACTTCTTTCTTGAACTAGTAATGCAAGTGCAATTAAAGGGTATTGATTTAATTGCATTAAATGAACACGAGACTTGAGAAAATTACCTAACGCATCAACCATATTTCAAGAACTGCGCTGGTTCCCCTCACATAATTTTACTGACACGCCCAACCTTTCAGACGCAGTCAAGAAGTGCCTTTTCAAAAGCGTTTTAGGCGTGTACCTGCTTTTCAGGTTTACATTGGCTGAAAAACACACCGACCACATCTGGACGTTTTCTTACCTTCGGGAATTAAAGAAATATATGATCTTGCTGTTTTGCGAGAATCTAGAATGAGAGAGCAGGCATAATAATAAAAAAGTGCATGTGAAAAACAAAATCAGAATTCTCCTTCCTTGAACATGCTGCTGACGATAACACCAGCAAGCACTAATCCGGAGTCATGTTCTTCAGCATGGTTTCTAGCGATATATATTTATTTTCATGAGCATATGTCATGTGCATATTACGGTCCAATTTTTTTCACGGAACACGTTACCAAAAGAAGAAAAAAATAAACATGGCTTTATTCATTGAAAACAAACGGGTCCAATCTCGAAACCAGAGGATAGATGTTCGCCGCCGAAGTCGAATGGCTGGAAATCTCCAATTGGCAGTGTGGCTGTATGCTTGGTCTTGAACACGAACACAGTCTTGCCGTCGCAAAACTGAAACAAAGGCAAACAAAGCAAAGCAAAAGCAGGTTATAAACCTCGGTGGGGAGAGCTTCTGCCACATGAACAGTCTCCCCAACGTCTGAATTTGCGCCAGCTCGAATTATATGCCACAGGTGGACGCGCCTCTTTTAACTCTAACGTGTGACCCCAGATTGGACGCGCATATCACAAATGTCGCTTTGCTGCCTCGCAAAAATGGTTTTTCTTCTGACGGTGCCTGCAACCAGAGTTGTGTGTAAAGCGTTAGGTGTATTTGCTTACTTGTAACCAATTTTAATTTCTTGTAAATTTGCAATTAATCAATATGTTTTCAAACGGCAACGTTCCGGATAATTCAGTTACTTTTTTCTGTGAATGATTGCCGGTACTCACTTACTTTTTCTTTAAGTGTTAGTAACCAACGGCACAGTATTGAGAACCTCAAAATGACGGCAAACACTGGTGCTAGCGGGGATGTGGGATGTTTCCTTCGTGAAAGAGCGAGAACGAACTGGCTTCGGAGGAGCATCGTGAGAGGTCATGTCCCTACCACAGCCGGGTGACCACCGTCCTCTACGGCAATTCTCTCCCCGGGAAGTATCACGTGCACACTCTGTAGGCACTCCCCGTCCTGTCACATGGCATTGCAATATCCCTCCCACTAAACCGAACTCGGCGGCTTATAATTTTTTCTCAAAGTTGCCAATTTTCAAGAGGAGTTGTCTTTTGAAGTTGTCTTCTCTAGTACAACTTCAAAACACAACTAGTCTTGAAAATTAACTTGTAAAAGAATTGGAAGGGGCACTTAAGCTCCTCATTAAGGGTATGACGCGATAGCGTTAAAGGGGCGTTAATTCTCACGTGTGCGGGATTAGTCATTCTCGACTTTACATTCATAGATCCATGGGAATGCGCATACACACTCCCGGCGCAGGGATTGCAGCGGTTAAGTGATGCACCACTGCCCTGCGATGGCAGGTGCTCCCAACGGTGGCGCTTTTGCGACGCGGGCCGGTCTTTCTGAGCAACCTCTCGCGACATATCATTAATTTAACTGCCACCTGTCACCTGGTGAGTTGGCTCACAATCCAGTGTGCAGGTTGCGATAACACCACACTGTGACGTGGCCTAGGTGGCCGAATTAGGTTGCGTCTCCGGTGATATTTCGCTCACAGCGCCGAAGCTGATGACGCCAGCTTTTCTGCGGAACTGGAGCCTTAACGGTATCGCGTTACCAAATTGAGCAATTAAGTTTCAGTAGTTCATTGAAGTCTCAGTAAATATGTGCTATGGCAATAACCGCTCGAAGGCAAAAAACGCAACAATAATCAATTATTTTTCTGTAGTTTTTCAGTTACTATTTTGTGGCTGTAATTGACCACTGTAATCATTTATAACTCAGCTGGAGTAACAGTAATTGCCATCGGTTGCTTATTTTCTGTAATGTGTACAAGACTACCTACGACTAGCACCAAAAACTTCTAAATGTTTGTTTATACTGAGTTTGTAATGCCGGTCTTGAGTATGCAAACATTGTTTAGTTCCCACAATCAGTTACTAACAAACACCATGTACCTGGAGAGGTTTCAACGAAAAGTAGTAAGGTTCAACCATGACAAATACAAATATTCTGATTCTTTTACCAACCTTGCAGGCTTCTGTAATCATCATCTAAGGCGAGGAAAGGTTGCCTTAAGTTTTTATTCTAGTTGCTACACAATCTTTACAACATAAACCCGCTAAAATATGTGCCTCTTTCAAAGTCATGGCAAACAGAGCCTAAACACGAGCATACACTGAACGAATACACATGTCGTACCGACGCCTTCAAGAATTAATTTTCAGCTTTAGTCATTCGCAAATTGAACCAACTGGATTCATACATCACCAGCTCAAGTTCCCTCTTTAACCTCAAGGCAATGGAATCTGTCCCAAAGCGGTAACCCGGTGATCGTCGTCCATCCTTCCAGCCGGTAGTGCAACCTGTTCACGTTCCATCCCCATATGGCCTTTTCTTTTTGTTTTCGTGCATGTGCGTGTGCTGCTCGAAGTGGCTCTTTTTTATTTTTGTTGTTTTATTCATAGATACAGGCGTAAAATATAATACCTGTAGGACTATTTGCTACCATCAACCACCATTATTACATTATCAGTTTACGATTGTTTTCCCACGCAGGGTTTTGAGTTTGATGTTATTGAATGTTAACCTGCTAATTAGTTTGTTATAGTTCTTGACTAGATTATTGCTAATATATAACTATGATGCATTTTTGGTTATTCTCAACTCAAAGTAGGACTCAGTATCGACTTGTGAGGGCCCCATAATTATACTTGCAGTATTGGAAATAAAAAATAATAATAATGTAATTTAGATGTCTGACGGTTCTCACTGCTCCTGTTTGCAGATTAATTTCGAGCGACGGAACGCAAAGCAGTGATCAGGGAGACTACAGCGATTGTCTAGCACCGCCATACAGAAATACACACATTCAACGAACGCACACAGCGCTATGAGCAGCTGAACGCGGGGCATACATTTGCTCGAAGTGGCCTTGTGAGACACCGTCTTAACTCCCCTCCCCCTCCCCCAGCCATCGCCTTTCATACCTTCACCATTTTAAAATGCGACTTCCTCCACAGCTAGCAGACAAATGGCCATCATCATGACGGACATCACATATGTGTAGGACGAGAGCACGCACCCCATGTATAGGGGGAACTCACAACGCTCCTCGTGTGGCTATATTTTGGATATCTCTAATCTATAAATTCAGGTGCAACGAGGCACTGTTGTATGAATTTTCTCAGTGATGACTAATCACTAGCACGAAAAAGTTCATCTTCATCATTTCTGTCACTTCTTACTGCGACAAGAAGGCCTTGTTTTCGATGTCTCCTTGGTTATTCCCTAAATGCCATGTAGTGAAAGGTATGGTCGTTTTTTTCTCAACTATCGCCATTTAGCTGGCATCACTCGGGCTTCGCTTCCCTCTGCAGGCAGGGGGCCTATTATTTTTATTCCTTTTGTTTTGCTCAACAAATTCTTTGTACATACAAGGCGATTTTAGTAACCATTGGATATATATATATATATATATATATATATATATATATATATATATATATATATATATATATATATATATATATATATATATATATATATATATATATATATATATATATATATTTGGGGGGGGTGTTTAAAAACTGTGAAAGATACATCGGTGGGGTCTGTTGAGCTAGACTGTAAAGCAAGGTGGATATTGTGTACCTCACAAGGATCCATAGTTAGACAATTAATTGGCTCAAATATAACCATAATCTCTTGTTTTTTTTTTATTTTAGGAGCCAAGATTAAGCTGCGAAATTTATGGCTATCAGCATCAAAGGTGAGCCTTGTTTTTTCATATTTTTATTCGGTAACGTGGTTTGAAATATCGAAGGTGAAAATATTCATTTGAAAGCCCGTTCAGTTGGCATTCCCGCATTTCCTAGTTATATAATGGCGGCGCTGCGCGTGGTATATCGTCATCGAAAAGTCAACTTCTTCTACATCATGAAATACGCAAAATGCGGCTGTTTTGATGCATAAGCAGTGCAAGAGACGCAAATTTATCAGTATGCAATGCGCAAAAGCCAACTCAACACGCTTTCGAATGCGTATTTTCGACATAAACTATATCGAAAGACACTGCCTATCAAGAAAATTTAAAAACGCAGCTCCCTTCGATGTTGACGGACATCAATTTCGCAATATAATGTTGGCTCCTAAAATCAAAAATAAAAAGTTTATTCGTTAGTGTTATTTAACTAATATGTTAAATACTGAAATCTACGCTCTCACGGAAACCCTTTTGGTGCGGAATGTCTAGTCGGGAGTAATGAACCACTTCACACATTCTATCTATTTTTTTTAGGGGCCAGCTATAGCTCTAAATGACCGTCTTTTCTGCTTCTCGCTTTTTCCTGTCATCGTTTTCTTTGCACTTTCTTTGTCACCATTACCAAAAAAAAGGGACCAAGATGAAACCTTTGCATTTATGTTATCTTGGTCTCCTTGTGAAGAGAATGACATCTTGTAGTACCACAACGTTCCGTCCGGCTATATGAGGCACATTCGTTTATCTCGCACATCGAAACAATATCGCATCACACATATAGCGCCAGAAGAAAATTAAACAAGCTGTTCGTCATTCTGAAGAAAAAAGAGCCTATGGATAGAAGGCGAAGGAAAAATAACCTTATTAAACTAATCCAAGAAAGGCCAGGGTTATGCGCTGCACTGGCCAACTCTATTCTCCGGCCGACCTACCTGGACAAGCGCGCCGAGTCCGTGTCCCCGTCGGCGAGCACGCAGGTCTCTCCGCCAGCGCGCATGCCGCAGAAGACGCGCACTGCGTCGTCTGGCACGTCCCAGTTGGGGTCCACCCACTACCAACCATCAGGGGAGTCTGGATGCGCGAGCCACAGGTCGCGGCACGATCGAGACGGGTTGTGCCGGGAGCCCAAGGGGCGCCGGATCTGCTCTATCTCGCGCCGCAAGATGTACACTTTAGCGAAGATGTGCGTCAACGTTCGGCTGATATTTTCGTACGCCACTTCGTCCACTGGCTCCGCGGCGGCCGTAGAGTTCTTGTCATCGTCGTCATTGCCGTCGTCTCCAGTGATGACCGCGTAGTCTTCTTCCGTGCTGGCGTTGTCTACTTTTTCGAGGCTACGTTTGAACCTGTTGTGCAGGTCCCTCTGGAACAGCATATCTGGTGGAAAATGAAGGCCTTCGCCCGGCGGACCCTGTGAATCACGCACGCAATGCGAGTTAAGAAGAATTCAATTCACCTTGTTTGACTAACCTGTCCGTTACACTGAGTGCCGTACAGAGTGCCTGTTCAGGGCTATTTGTTCGCACCCCCAAAATTCTCTCTATGCTCTCAAACAACAGTTTGCTTCCATAGGATTTGACTCCTGCATGCTGCAACGTTCGAGAAGAAAGTGTCGTACTTCTTACACACGAGCAGTATTCACTGATTCGCCGCGCTCATTACTGAAAGATGTGTGAACAACCCTGAGACCAGGTCGATTATTTTCATGCTCCGACAAGAACGCGGATCCTGGGCACATATTCCCACAGTGCAGCATGCTGCACCGGGGCGTTTGTCCGGTGCTCTGGACTTCACGTTCTTCAGGAACGTGCGCCCTCTTCACAGCATTATATGTTCATGAACTTCATGAAGTTTGGTCTCAGGATTACTTTCAAGGTTTGCCGACACAAGCTTCAGCATGATAAGGCTATTTTCTTATTTTCATCCTACAGGTGACACTGCTTGTCTCATATGATTGAGATCATCACCGAGACATATATAAAGCGGTAACCGCATGAAGCGGTGTTCCTGGCGACGTGACATACCATGGCGACGGCTGTCGCCTACCGCGGCCCCAGGTACGCCCGCACGAAGCGACGAGACTTAGCAACAGAACGGCGCATTTTCAGTGCCGCTATGTTGCCGCTGCTTCACCGTTGTCACCTCGTGTCATCCGGGGACTATTACGATGCTAGTACCCCCCCCCCCCCCCCATTTTAAGTCTAAACTACGTTAAAAGCCCTGATGAGAATTCTTCTGGCAACACATTGTATTTCTAAGAGACAGGGTGCTGTGGTGTCAAACTACATTCCGCGGTGCTGAGACTTGCAATAAGTGACGGTTCTCTTTGCATTATAGATAACAATGCATACGACACAACAGGCTTTCTTTTTCTATTCTTACCAATCATTCACTGAACTATTTTCATGCATGGCTCAGACGTAGTAGGCGTCAGCGGCTTCACCGCTGAAACCATGCTAGAAAAACAAACTTTACTCTCAAAATAGCTAGATTGCAACTTACATACCCTCAAAGCATTCTGTTATTAGCTAGTCTCGCGAGCTGGTTTCGGGCTATAAGCGAAATTTTCTGCAAAGCCAGAAACTGAGCGACGCGATGAGCGACAGTGTCGCCAACAATTATTGCCACACGCGGTTAGCGCTTCGCAGCTCTTCCGATATTCTTCTCGTTCCCACACTACACAATGCTTCTTGAAGAAAAAGCACGGCAAACACTGAGATTGACACGCTTAGAAAAGTCAAGCTATATAGTCAAACATCTCTATAACGAAACTGTTTATAACGAAATAATGGATATAACAAAAGAATACCTGCTCCCCTTCGAAGCTCCCTTAGGAGACCATGTATTCAATACCTCGTTTTTACGAAGCGAAATATCCTACGACGTGACATCATGAATAGAAACTGAACATCACTGGCCATTTCATGCCGAGTTTATCCATTTGTAACGATACGCCACAGCTCCGTAGCCATAAGATGCGCAAAATTGAAATGGCCGCTCATAACAGGCTCGCTACAACGCCGCACAAGCATACGGAAAACTTTTCGCATGAGGCCCGCATGAGCGTTTCTCCGGACCCTTCGTCGCCTTCGGCGCGAGATGCCCAGGCACCTATTTTTACCGAAACTCGAGCCCGCGGCCCACTCAAAAATGCCACTTAACACGGCACGCACTGCATGCTGCATCTCGACAGAGTAGCCAAGGTTATTGGCGCTCCTCCGCTCTCCAACCCACTCGATGTGCATGGCTCGCTGGGAGCGCGCTGTACTTCTTAGGTGCCGTGTGCAGACCAGTTTCGGTTTTCGCGGCCTGACAATATCAACACGCCGCTTGTTTCAAAAGGTCAATATTAGTGACAACGGTGGAATACAAAAGGCCTAAGACTATTTCCGTTCACCAGAACGCGGCCACAATCAAAGCGGTCGCATCGGGTACAAATTGTCAGCTAGCGAGGGGCTTTGATGTCGCTGTGTGCCAGCCGTCTGCAATATTCGGCAACAAAGAGCCAATTACTAGCACCGTCACCCGCAGTGTGCAAGGAACAGGAGAGAAGGTAAGAGACACATGTCTCCGAAGCAATTGAGGGAGCTTTCAGAAATTATAAACGGTTCTGCGGTAGACCTCAGTCTAGCGTACTCGTCCCCGGCAATACATTACTGTCTTACAGTGACGCCTGCAAGCTCATGCGTCATGCGGGGAAGAAAACCAACTCGGCCACTATAGCCGCGGAATCGCCGCGCCCTCTTTCACCTGCGTCCGTATCTGCTTCAGAACCGAGGACGTTGGGCCAAATATTCTGGATGAGTTTCATCCCGTCCTCTATGACAATATTCCTTCAAGACTCATTTGCTAGGCCCCGCGGAAAAAAAATGCGCCTGCGATTACACGGCTGATATGTTTAGTCGATGGTTTGACGGCATACCATTTGGTAAGGAATCATGGTGATGCAGATTGCTGGTCACTGGCGAAACTCAAAAGATGAAAAGACGTTTCGGGAGCACTACGGCTCCCTTGTTCACTATATTTATGCAGATTGCTGGTCACTGGCCAAAGTCAAAAGATGAAAAGACGTTTTGCGAGCACTACGGCTCCCTTGTCATTATATCTATACGATATAGTGAACAAGGGAGCCGTAGCCTCACGCTGATATGTTTAGTTCGTCTACCTATAATGAGCCTCGTCGGGAGCGTTTGGTGCGAGTGTTGGAGACTGCCCAAATACAGATCGGGGGCAGACTAAACACCACACATTTTTCCCTCGGTCAACATGGTGCCAGGATACCCGTTGACATGTGACAGCTGTGGCCAATGTTAATGCGTCTGTAATGAAGTAGCGGTTGTAACGAAATGATCTTGGACCCCCTTCGACTTAGCCATAGTGAAATTCTGCTGCATACCAAAAAAAAAATATTTGACTTCACACAAAAAAGGGCTGACGTCATAAATTAGAGGTGGCAGCGGTTATTGACCTTGCACAAGATGTTTTAGTTGCCACCGCCGTGGCTCAGTGGTTTTACCGTTCAAGTTCTGAGCCTACGATCGCGGGATAGAATCCCGGCTGCTGCGTACATATTCCGGCGGCAGGTAAATGCAAAAATAGTGTTGTGTGGCACACATGGGCAATGAAGGGACGCAGAAGTTGAGGGCCGAGACTTAATTTCGACCACTTTGGTTTGTTTAACATGCACTCTCATCGCACAGCGCGCGGGTGCTGTTGCATTTCGCCTTCATTATCGCCAGGTTAGGACTCCAACCCGCTGTTTCGGGCACAGCTGCCAATCACCATAGCCACTGAGCCACCGTGGCGGGTCGAAATGCAAGCTCGTGTGGTTTGCGATTTCATGTCTGGTCAAAAGCTTCGGGACGTTAAAGAATACAGAGTAGGTGCTTTCCTTAGCCGCGAGAGCCCAGAGATTGCCGCTTTAAGCTATGCTCTAGCTCCTGACCTTTCAAAGAGCAGGAGTGATTAGTTGTGTATAAACAGTTTTCATTATGGTCGCCTACTGACTACTCTGTAATGTTTGTCTCGTTATACCACAAATGCAACCAGTATACATCTCTCCTCTTCACGCTTCCACTTTCAGCTCAAGTCAAAAGCTTCCGGCACCCACAGTTTCCAATTGGAAGAAAGGCAACGGCTTGAACCAGTGCTACCTTTCGACGAACAGTTGAATTTTGTAATAATACGGTTGCATTTTGTAATGATATGGCCTAGTGTTTAAGCGAGCTCCAGGAGTCTAGAATTAATAGCCGCTTAGGTATCTTTAGAAGTAAACTTCGGCGAGTTTACCAGGTCCAATTGGTCCTGCAATGGGCGAAAAGATTTGCAGAGCTATTTCTTTGAATGCCCTGTCCGCTTCCAGATGTTACGTTAGTATAACCTTCAATATACTATTTACGTAACCGTTCTCTCATCCGAGATACGTTTTCGTATGAGGACATATATTATCAGCGGGCCTAAATAATAGATTTTGCCGTTCGGTTATTGTCAGCATCATGCTAAATATTTTGAGCGAAGTCCATCATTGGTGACAATGACCATGCAAACATATAAGAACAAAAAGCAGATAAAAGCAAAAAAAGGTACTTCACTTGGCAACAGTAAGAATTCACATCACGCATAGCTAACTTGCAAATAGAGATTTCTTAAACGGTATACCCACAGGGGACCTCCGGGTCCCTGTAACAAATAAAGAAAGCAGGAAGTTCAAGTTACCGGTTATGGCCGGAGAACCAATGGGGTATTTTTTCGCTAAGATTTTATACTTCCTTACGTGAGGCCCAGTTTCACCTTTCATTCCGGCTAGCCCCTGCATCAAAAAAGAAAATGATAACATTATTTTGCGCCCCAATGCCTGCTGTGCTGCAGTGCCAGCTGTGGAAAATGGGATTTATTTAGAATAACAGCCTGAGGGGTGAGTTGGTGCATGATGAAATGAACGGCGGCGCTAACAAGGACAGGAAGAAGAAAGAGAGAAATCGCTAGAAAACGGAGGCGGGTCGAATTTGCCTCCCCATTGTAAAGAATGCAAGTGTGAGCCAAGGCTTAACGGAATAAGGATTCTGGGCTGGAGTCGCGATCAGGTGGCACGGGAAATTCTTGAGGCTTTTATGATTAAAAATAAGGGAAGCACTTGTTTTAGCGACTCTTCGGTATCCCTCCGTAGAATTGAAGTATCATTTCTTGATAACTTTTTGTGACATCTTGTACTGTGCGACTTTTCAGCCCTCAATTTCTGGCGGCCGTCTGTTGTGTTTGTTTGTTGTTGTTCCTTACGAGAATGATATTGGTTTTATCCTTTTTAGTGTTTGTCGTTTTTCGGTTTCTGACTGCTTTTGCTTCTCATGTATGACTGCTTGTGGTACGATTGTTTGACACTGCTTTTGCTAAGAAATGCTCCCTCCTTTTATTTTTTTATTTTTTATCGTTTTATTATTTTTAGCTTTTTATTTCTTCTCTGTTACATTATCTGCGGGGATTATATTTTCTTGTTCGTTATCCTGATGTTGCTGCTTTTTTATCCACATGCTGGGTTCGGAGCGAGTATGCGATGAGTCTCATGCTTGAGCTGAATGTTTAAATATGCCACTTTTCTCTGCAATAAACAGTTGGGATTTTTTTACCTGAACGCCTTTAGGTCCCGGAATTCCTTCGGGTCCCTGCAGTCCCTTGCCCCCCAAACAAATAAATATATAATACCTGCTCGAAAAACCAACGGCATTTGCGCAAAAGACCCAGCACGCGTACGAAAAAAAAAGCCGAGACGAATATCTGCATTCGAGTAATGGAAATTCAGAGCGACAAATTTACTGAGATATTTATTTGTGTACTGCAAAAACTAGGTCAATGAAATTTTTTTTGTCTTCTTGCTTTTATTATTCGCCTTGTCATTTAAAAACAGAGTGATACACGCTACAATTCTCTGGAACCAATATTTACTGGACCTCCTTTCCACAGTCTCATGAAATGTTACGCGATTCCGAGCAGGGGGGGGGGGTGAGGGATGAGAAGGGGCACAACAAATTATAATAACGGGCTTCTTGGATTCGAGAAACCGAAACCATTCACGTCATACTCACGTCATACCCGCCTCTATCCACCATATTGGATCGTGACGTCATCATTGGCACGCGGCAGGTGGTTGTTTCTAGAATGCTATTTTAGATGGCGCTAAAGGTCTCAATGTGAGATGTGCTGTTTTCTAGTTGCAGCCACAGATGGCGCTTTCATCTCGGGGTCGTAGGAGACCTCACGAAAACTCGAATTGTCATGAGTAGTTGCTGCCACAGATGGCGCTGGGATCAAGGGTGGTAGCGGACTCCACGGAATCTCGAAACGTGATGAGTAAGAGCTAAGGCTCTTTATACGTTTAACGTCGGCTCGAGCTGACAGCGAAGACTATAGTCAACATTAAAAACTGACAGAATTAGCTGTTTAATACATACCGGCTCTCCCTTTACTCCATCCGATCCTTTGGGCCCTTCCATGTAACAGGACTCTGTAAAAGCAAGTTGGACTGAACTGAAACCTTTCCCTGCCTCTGTTCGTTGATAGCCCCACTTTCAGCCGCAGCTGTATAAAAAAAGAAAAATATTATTGTGCCAACTCATTCGGATCGAAGGCACGTCTGGTAGCAATGTACACTGTAAAGATCATTTATGCAAATAGAAATGTACTTCGAGAAATGTACTACGAAAGAAGAAAAGAGAGTTCTGCTTAACTGGTGAATGAAGGTATATGAAGAAATCTCAATTATGATGCGAAAATTGCATAAAGGCAACAACCTGGCTGGGCTTGCGAGTGCTTGCGAAGTCGACGTTAAAGCCGCTTTAAATACTTCAACAATTTTCGGAGTACCCGGCAAAGCGGCAGTGAAATATCTGCAGCGCACAACCCCCGCCCCACCTCTGAACTCGCTTCCTGGTGCACCTATATCACGTGACCGAAGCCGCCGCAATCCCAAGAGCTCCCTCTCCCAGGCTCACAAGGCCTCGTTGCCCGAGTCCACCGGGATAATATTGTCTTTCCGCGAACGCCAGATTTATTGGTTACGCTTTTCTATGACGCAAATGCCGCAGCTATTTACCCTGGAGAAAGTACCGCACACAGCTCCCGCTAAAAAATAAAGAGAAAAATAGTTCTTCATTCTGTTTTAATAACCGAAGTGCCCGTTAGGGTATTACATAGGAGGGGGGACGCATCATGAAAAACTCGTCAAAGCATTGCATCGTCGTCGCAAGTTAACAATACTAGTTATTTAAAATAACAAATAAAAATTATTAGCTTTCTTTAGGCAACACTGAAGAAAACATACGGTAAGTGCGGTATACACTGCAGTATATACAGCGATACGCATGCAGCCGGGTTACGATAAACACACAAAGAATAAATGATGTATTCAGGGCAAAAGAAAAAAGTATGGATAAAAACAACGAGAGAGAGAGAGAGAGAAAGAGAGAGAGAAATAAACTGAGGGCGGGGAAACTTCTCTCATTGAAGTCAGTTATCCTGCCTTAGCCACTCACTCATTTAGCGTGAATAATTGTCTTCAAATTTTTCGTTGCTCGCGAAGCAAACAATGTCTTCATTAAGATCATTTCATTCATTATTCCGCAGATAAAGAAATGAAAACCGTAATAAATACGCTCGCGCAATTGCATGGCTCCACCTCACCTCACCTCACGCAAATGCATGTTTCCACTTCACGCTGATCTCACAGAAGGTGAGATCAGCGGCTGAATCACACGCTGAAACTGTATCTACATAGCTACAAAACCAAAAGCAATAAGAACACCTGAATCCAGATGCACTAATCACACATTAGCTGTCATGTATTTTCGTAGAGTATGATTTCAGCAAGACGTTTCATGGGAACTGCCGATCCAGCACGCGGACTACTGGAAGAATGCATAAACATTGAAGGTGTTACTATAATCAACAGCCAGTTTCTATACAGTGAAAAGAAATGCGTAAACTCTACCTTCGGCCCAGTAGATCCCCCATATGTCCTGAAAGGCCGGCAACCCTCTTTGTCCTTGTGGAAAAAAACATAAAAATGTCAGTGAATTTTTAAGAACTTCTAGAAATACTGAAAAATCATAAATAAAACGTTGTGTACATTATACTCAAGGCATGTTCTCAGCAATCCACAAGTGCCGGCTGAAAGTAAAAGAATGGAAAGGAGACCATACAGATACTGATTTTTTTTTATCATACATCCCAGCGTAATCAAAGCTGCGCTACCGATATAGTTTCTTTTCTTTTCAATACTTCTTTCTCGCTTTATGTAGCGCTGATATCATTGGTTCTTTGTCAGAATGCCCACAAGATTGAGCTTTTTTGCGCACAATATTTGCTTTCTAATTCGTCGAACACAGTACGCAGTAATAGCAGTAATAACGATGAAGCGGGAAAGACCTGTGACATATTATGCCAGAGAACTGAATATTTAAGAGAATAAAGTGAAACATGTTAATGGTCCGGCTTTATCGGCACCTGTCTGAAACTTGGTGTTTTTGTTCAAAACAAAAAATTATAGTTAGTATGGACGTGAAATTGTCGGGATATTGCTCGAAATTGCAAACAGAATAAAATGCACAAGTATACCACTGAAACTGCCTAGAGCTTTGCCATGTTAACCGCAATTTTCTAAAAATGAGCTTTTTGAGTTAGAAGAACGGTTTTTTCGGCATAGCATTGTCTGTGGTGTAGCACCCCAGAAAACAGCTGAGACATGCTAAATAGTAGGCTGGTTAACTAATATTCAATAGCTAACTTTTTATTTCTTACTGTTAGTCTCCTTACTTGTCGAGAGGCGTGTAACCCTTCGTAAGTAATATTCATTTCAGTTTTTAGAATTTCGAAAACTCAGATGCCTTCGGAGCTGTGGCCCAGCAAATTCTGCCTACAATGCGCCAGAGTACATGCGCTTTCGAAAAGCTTACAGGCAAAGCAACCTCTACAGTGCACGTAACTCGTCGAAATAGACAAAATTTTCCCGGCCATAGCACCGAGTGCAACAGTTTTCGAAATTCTAATTCTCATACCAATAATACCTACGGCGGGCTACTCGCCTCTCAGTAATTGAGGAGCCTAACGGTAATAGTTAAAAAGGTAACTACTCAATATTAGTTAAGTAGCCTGTTCGCACGTCTTAGCAGCATATTCTGACAGCTGCACCGCTGACAATGCAATGCCACAAATAGCTAAAAAAGCCTACTTATAAAAATAGCTGAATATCTTAGGTGAAACACCCCGTATGCATCATCTTTAATGCACTGACCTATTCAGCTTTGGTATGGTATGCCTGCAGTATACTGTCTAAATAAAGGGACGATAGCAAGGCCTGTGGCTTGGGAGCTGTGACCAACCCTGTATTTAGAATATCTGCTTTACTTGCTTTTATACATTTTTGTTAATCTCCTGTGAAATGGATGGCGTATACACCTGGCGATTCAATCAACTTTATTCAATCAACTTTATTCAGCATTTTTTGTCCTGAAGAACAGAAAAAAAATGCTAGGGTAGGAGCAAAAAGCCACAAACTCAGTAGCTTGACGAGGCTCCCACCCCTAATTGACAAGGCCAACAGACTGTCACGTTATTACATATATATATATATATATATATGCAGGACTTAGAACCAGCGAAAAAAAAATATGCAATGGAATGTGCAGTAAGACAGGTGCTATATCTGAAATAGTTTTGATGTGAGAAATGAACATGTATCTGTGTTAACTCGTCGCAGACTATTTATACATATGAAGATTACAATTCAACGCACAGAAAATGAAAGAAACATATCTAGCAGGAAAACAAAAAAATCGCGTCAACAGCTCCAAAGGGTCAAATATAATCGGGTGTACACAAGTTCACATAATAGAAGCAGGAAAATAGACGATGATAAAAAGATACAATACATCCGCAATACAAAAGCAGTTTGTGTCGGAGAAACATAATTAAACTCATATGTCTTCAAGAATAAGGTATTTCTGCCACTTGTATTTGCTAAGGTTATGTATATCTATATTTTTATTTTGTAGGAAATTCAAATATGTAGGCATGTGGTACTGCAGCATGTGCCGACTCTGATTAGTGCAGGAAGAAGGTATAGACCAGTGTTCTCTGTTTCTGAATATGTAGGGCACTTCTAAAGGTCGATGTAAATTACATAAGTTGAGGAAAGTTTCGTTGAAGTTTGAACACTGTGTTTGTACTTCATAATGAGGTTAAGTTTATGTATGTGGTGTATGGGGAGTACATTAAACGAAGCAAAAAGTTCTCTTGTATGGGCGTCATATGAGGCATTTGCTACATGACTAATTGCTTTCTTTTGTAATAACATCAATTTGGTAAGGTTGGATTGAGTTGTGTCCGTCCATACAAGACTGCAGTAGTTAATATGCACGTTGGGTATCTCTGTTAATTTGGTTAACGTTAGGTATCTCTGTTAATTTGATAGATTTTGAGGCAAGTTTTAAATTTTGACGAAAAACCTGCAGGTTCTTTTCAGCGACTGAACAAATTTGCCAAACGTGGTTTTTCCAGTATACATCCTGAGATACAAGGATTCCCAGATAAATGTGTAACTTCATCCACTGTGGTTAGTAGGGTAGATCCGAGTACGCTGTCGAAATCGTTTCCTATTCGTGAGCGGCACAGCCACTCTATTTCCTAGTTTACCTGCACTTTCCAATATACTTCGACTCCAGAGCATCCTGGCTCGTATAGCGCATGCACCTGGCTGTCTGAGCGTCGCTCGTGCTTATCAGCACAAAACGCACAGCCTTTGCCAGGAATTGTTCGCCTGGCGGCGTAATGCATGCGTGCCTCATAAACCAGCACACTTGTATTTTCCCCACTAACCCCATCATTACGGAGCAGCCTTGTGGCATGTTGCATTGTCGACAGAACACAAGCGAAAGCGCAACGCCCAGCGGACTGTGTACACGGCGCAAATCCCGAATCTGCGGCTCATAAACATCCTTTTGCTAGTAGGCCTGGGTATCTTTTCAAAGGTAAACGTCCGCACAAACGTGATCGGAGCGCGCTATTGCCTACCAACATTTATCACGCGTTACCTAATTGATATTACTTGCTGATGTTGGACGCTGATGCGCTCTCTCGTGGACAAAGTGTTTCTTCCCCTCCGATAGTATATTCGCGATTGAATTTAAAACGCAAAAGAGTGCTCCCTTTGCTTATGTCCTTATCCGTACATTTCTCTAGTAGTTACGCTTGTGTCAATAGTGCCTGTTGTGTTTCCAGAGCTGCGCTTTCCCCAAGTTAGTGCGAGCGCGGGTAGTGCTGTCAAGCCGAACTGCACACGCGCACAGGTATCCAAGGTAATCCCACACACCACTGAGAGAGTCAATTGGGCGTGTTTTCTGTCATCTTCCCGTGTCTTTCGTGTCCATAAATTACTTGGCAAAATAAAACACTGAAAATTTAAAATGCCGTCAATCGAAATAAAGGAACAAATATTTCGGGACAAAAATGCATCGAGTTGTATTCCTGGTTATTTTGTAAAGAAGTATAAACCTGCATTTTTGGTTATTACTGGTCGATTGCCTAACCTTTCCTTCGAAAATCATGCAGAAGCCTGATTACTTCCTAGTCACATGATTTCAGAAGAACAATGGCCTGCAGTAGATATGCTTCAGAAACATCCAGGTGCGGATTCGAAAAAATGTGCAATGTGTGGCTTAGGTCACACCAAGGTTAGCCAACGCACGTTCACAGCCCAGGGGAAGCCCACGCACTTGCAGATTTTACACATGAAATACCTCGTGAACCTCTTTCCCGGCGCGTAAATGAACACAAGAGTGCCCCACCTTTTCTCTTGGTTCTCCCGGTGGCCCCTTTTCTCCCCATAGTCCTTCGAACCCCTGCGACAGATTCAACAAAAATGTAGCGCACAAAGCCGAAGAGAAAGCAAAAGGCGAAAAATGCTCTGCTCCAGCAGTGAGGAGAAAAAGGCACGTAGTCCACAGCGAAGGCATCAGACAGGGCTTCGTTCTGTGCGCTGGCTGGGTATCTGCTTGGGGCTGCCAGATCGGTGCTGGGCCGCCGGGCACCTACAGTTAATCTTAATAGCTTCAAGTTACCTCCACTAAGCCTTGTCGTACGGCCTTCCGAAGGACGAAATTTTCGAAGAATGTGCCATATGTTCCCCGCAGAAGTTTGATTTTTGAATACCCAGAAATTCTGGACGAGCGAATGTGTCATCCCGAAATAGCTTATGAACGCCATTTTTTCATGTATTGTAAGATTTCACTATAAAAATCAACGTATCCGATTATCGCCCGTCGACAGACCTGCATTTTGTTCCTATTAACGTTTTTCTTATTCCCAAAAACGTTCCCCATCGGTTCTCTAAAGCAGTTTCAAGTATTCGATGCGAGCGATGGACAAACTAAAATAAAAATTTTACTCGCATCGGAAGAGTAGACCGTTACCTTCAATATTTCTATAATAGTACCTTAAAATATTTCCACAATTAAAAAAAAGATCTCCAAGAATTCTGAACTTCGGAGAATGTGCCGCATGATCCCAGCAAAGGCAGTTTATTTATTTATTTATTTATTTATTTATTTATTTATTTATTTATATATATATTTATTTATTTATTTATTATTTATTTATCAGCCCCTGTACGCCATTACAGTGGGAGGGGGGAGTAAAGTACTCAAAGCAAGAGCGTAAATACAGGAATTTCATCAACAATCAAAAATATGCTAACACTGGAATCAATTCAGCATAGAAGCAAGAGAGTCATTTGATACGACAGTCGCAAGAGACCATCAAGTCGATTCCAATCCCTGATACTTCGGGGAAAAAAGGACATTTTGAAGGGCTCTGTTCTACAGTATATTTCTTTCACTTTGTTCCTGTGATCTGTACGCGACGGAATGTAGTTGGGACTCAGTACGTACCGACCCGGCGTGGCCGGGCTTCCCACGTGGCTTGAAAAATTTCATCAATATGCAAAATTGCACTCGAGTAGGCATAAAGATGGTTTCCTTGGCTCTGTGGCCCTACAGTACACAGCCGTGTCAGAGAGTTAGCCGAATACGTTCGCTTTTTTTCCTTCCTTGTTGCAAAGTGTCAGTGAAGATCATAAGCGGGAAAAGCAGGCCGGCATCGCTAAAAGATCAAATGTTGTTCGAGTCATAAATACAAGCAGTTCGAATAGTGCTTGATGACTATCGCAGCACTGCACCGTAACTAGGCTGGGATAACAGAATAGCTATGCGGCTGATATATACTTGTCTTCGGACCCCCAGGGCCTCCCATACCCTGGACGCCTTCGATGCCCGGGGCCTCACCTTGGAGCCCATGGTCGCCTTTCTGGCCGTCGGCCCCGGGTGAGCCCTGTGATAACGGGCAGCACGTGTCATAACAAACGCTCCACCACTTGCACGCGCGTCACCGAGAATGGTAAGACAGGAAATCCATAGCACTTCAGAAAAAAAACAGAAAGCTCATAACGATAACATTCCTGCCTTTACTAACTACTGTCATAAATTTGTGCATGCGTAAGCCCGAATAAAAAAATAACAAAAGCTCTTCATCAACGTGAAAACTTTCCGCTGCGTCGCCTGAAAGACAGTCACTTTGTCACCTTTGTCACCAGGCGGCCCACATGGACCGTCGTCACTCTGCATTTCAGAGGGATAGGAAAGAAGTATAAACAGGAGTCGTCATTCATTACTATAGCACGGCAATCATTCAGAGTCTCTGTGGCTCAAGACAGTTGCCTAACCTCTCGTGTCGCATGATATTCCTGATACAATTTCGTATCAAAGGTACACTGAGGACAAACTGAAGCTGGGCTGCAGCTGTAGCTTACGGCATTCTGACAATGAAGGCGCTACTATGACTGAGAATGGGACTTTTATAAGCTTGAAAAGGTCAAAAAATGAATAACAGGTGTCTTTACCATCGGCCGAATTCGCAGTCGAACAACGGTGCGTTAAATTTTTTCCAGTCAGATCTCTGAGGCTTGGCTACAACGCCAAACCCTTTCAGTCTACGATCCATGAGTAATTTTTGGTCTTGACCTCCATGAGTAATTTTCGGTCTTGACCATCATAGCCTGAAAAAGCCATGGAATTGATTTTACTCGGTAGAAATGTATGAATTAGTGCTCAGTTTCCCTTTAAGACGCGTGTGCAGAAAACCACTTCATACTCACAGAGAAGCGCACACGCGCGCACGCACACACGCACGCACACACTTCGTGTCCGGGCAGGGCAGACCCTCAGCCGAAGCGGACATCGTCCAACCGGTGCGGGGCCTCGCATGCGCTGAGAACAGCACGCATCCAGCACCCGGAAGCGCCGGGTCTCTCGTTGGGCGGCGAAACGTGTGTTACGTGGACATAGGCACACCATCAAAAAATCTTTATTCATGTCGAAAAGCTGTTTCCACATATATAGTTCATTACATTTGTGACATGAAGCAACTGTCAAAGTAAAAAAAAAGCTCCAGCAGTACGACGACCCCGTTCTCAGTCGCTAGACCATATAACACGACCTCTGTGCTAATAAGGTGGTGGCAGTTTGCGCCTCGCTGTCAAATCTTTTCGTGCATTGCAGCACTAGTTACAGGTGCGCGGAAAAAAAAAGAAAGGTCCTCTGAGGCGCGCTGCACGTGCCCTAAAAAACGACGAAGTCAGCGACAGCAGCGTCTGCAGAGGAAAAGCCAAAAAAAAAGCTATACATCTCATTCCCCGCGACCAATTGCGTGCAACGTAAAAACGCGAGGAGTGTGCGTACGTGGTATCGTGCATGGAAAGTGCTGTTGGTCTTCCCCGTTAGTGCTCGTAAAAGGTGAGGATCGGGAGGCCAGGAAGGGGTGGCGGTAATGCCGAATAAATTTAACAGGGGAAGTGGGGCTAGTTGGTGCTTTGTACTTCAATGCTTATAGTAACCAACTGAAAGACAAGGGACGAAGCAGGAAACAGGGAGAACGGTGCACGCAACCTCAACTCTGCTTTAGTGCACGGACACGTCACATTTATTAGACACGTCACACTGACACTGAAGTAACAGCGGTGGTCGGTGGCGATCCCGCCGGCGCGACTAGCGTCGTTTCTGGTTGCTGCCCAAAACAGCAGACTTGAGTCGAACGAGAGAAATTGCTCAGAAAATTACACAGCCTTGAAGAAACGCCCTTGTCCTGGAAAGAACACTCAGTTATCACATGGGGCTGATGTGACAGCTTCATAAGTTAGTCAGCACCCCAGTGATAAACGCGCAGCTTCGCTCGCTCAGTGTCAAAAAAACATGATTTGTCTTGACAATAAAAATCGAAGGAGCCTATATTCGCATCGGGGGCTTCTATGTGGATTTGAGACGACGATGAAATGGCTATAGACCAGAACGTCGTCCCTTTGCGTCTTCAGTTTATTCCTGTTTAACGACATTATAGTGAAACCACTGTTTCTTTTTTGTTGACGGTGATGGAAGTGGACGCTGATGAACTTCAGTCCGGTCGGTCAGCCGCTGCCGCCCAGAGGAAACGTCTTGGCCTCCCGAATGACGCAAGTAGCCAGGCTACCTTGGTGTACTCTGCCACCAGTGATGACTCTTCGGCTGACGACGGCTTCATCAGAGTCGTAAGCAATAAGGCCAAACGGAGACTGCGAAAAGGTGAGGACTTGTCGTCGTCGAGTACGTCTGCGATTACTACGGAGCGAGGATCATGGGCACATACTGTCTTATTTGTGCCAGAGACTCCCACCGACAATCTCAACCATATCAATAGGCAAGCCGCGTTTGCGTTCCGGGAGGCTCGCGTCCCGGGAGCATTTAAAGATGTGAAGGTGAATCGTTTTAGGAATGTCATCGCCATTGATATCATGGACCGGAACGCGCTTGAGAGTTTGAGCTAAATCAGAACGCTCGGCGGCATCAGCGTTCGTTCCCATGTCCTTCTAGGCAGTGACAATGCGGGAGGCGTCATTTGCGACATCGACGTAGCCATCCGCGACTCTGATCTGCCCATTATAATTCAACCAGCTACCGACAGTGTTGCCATACTGCAAGCTCAGCGCCTTGGGAGGACAAAGTACATCAAGTTGACCTTCCAAGGGGACTGCATTCCAACGTACGCGAAGGTTGGGCACTTTCGGCATGCAGTTAGACCTTTCGTCCCAAAGCCTCTCCAGTGCCGGAAATGCATGAAGATAGGACACGTGATTAGTGTGTGCAATTTCCCCATCGTTTGCCCACGGTGTACTACGCCACACAGCGGCGTTTCTTGCCGGGCAACAGTCCTTGCGTGTGCCAAATGCCGCTGCCCCCATGACGCTGCCTCAAAAGATTGTCCTCGCCTGAAAAGGGAAAGGGCAATACTCAAACAAATGACAAGAGACAATTCCACACAAAGAGAAGCTGCCGCTAAGCTGCTACGTCGTCGTTGCCCTCGTCAAATACATTCTAAATGTGTAGCGACCGTAGGAAAGAATCGTTCAAGAATTTCCGCAACCTGTTCTCCCTCTCCGCATACTACTTTTAGGTTTGGGAGCAATATGAACGCCGAGGCTTAGACGGTTGTCGCAGACGGGTCTTTGCCATCTCTGCCTGAGCTACACACACCCTCTGTGACCAACCAGGTGTTGCGTACTCAAAGTCCCGAGCCCATTGTTATTCAAGCACAAGTCGCAACTCCGGTCCAAGACTGGGGCCGCCAAGTGACTTGGCCAGTACTCCCGAAGCACCCAGCACCCACCCCAGCACCGCGCACCCAGTGTGTTGAGCCTACTGCTGGTCGGGTAGTAGGTCAGAAACCGGACCAGGTCGCAGACGAGCAAGTGATTGCAATGCTAAAGCCAATCCTGAATTTCATGCGTGTGCTGCTTTCCAGCTTTTAGATACCAGTTGCACAGAATGCACTGCAGATGCTGTACTTGTTGAATACAGTGCTTGCTGCTGTCCAATAGGTGGCACAACGCATCCTTTACGCTCATCCGTCCGAGAGTAAGTACCATGCTTATGCTGGGGTGGGGGGGGGGGGAGTCATCAACATTATCAGCCTGAATGGCAAGCAGCCTTTCTTGACACTGAAACGTCTGCGCTGCGTTGTGATGGAAGCCCACCATAGTTTCCACTCAGGTCGCAGCGATGGACGGCCCTCAAGGTGTGCAGGCTACAGCTGCGGTGGCCTGTGACTTACAGTGCTTGTGTCATTGCCTCTCGTGCTTGCTACGGACCGCATTTTCTACTACTTCTTATTCTTTTATGCCCCCTCATCTGTCTCCCCCAGTGCAGGGTAGCCAACCGGAACATTTTACTGGTTAACCTCCCTGCTTTTCCTCTACCAGTTCTCTCTCTCCCTCTCTCTCTATGTGGATTTCATGGCAGTTATAAAAAACTGTATCAGAACCGTGCTAAGCCTGGAATACCCCACTGCAGGAATGCATGCGTTGTCTGCCGCTATGTAGTCATGTGTAGACAGCAAGCATTCTCACTAAAGAAACCCTTATGGGCTCGTTTCGTTACGTAAGTAGAGAGCAGTAGCGTGGCAAAAATACTGACGAAGCGTCTATGACATATCATCATTTCTATCTCAGAAGAAAAGGAGTATCTGCCTTTTCTTTTGCCCGGGGATGTCACACGTTCCATGTGAGGCCGGTCAGGCGTACGTAAAGAACGAGTACGGCAGGGTGCGAACGGGCGCAGACGTTTATTGCACGTGATGTGGCAACCAAAACAAGCACCACACCATCACATAAGAAAGGGGGAAATGCGGACACTGCAAGCCCCTGCGAGCGCGGACCCGAGTACGATCTAAGGTGCCCACACTTGAGCGATGAAAGCAACCCCCTCGCATCCGGGTGGGTGCTGGGTTCAATCTCCCGCACCGCCGAATACTCACCAGGTTTCAAATGTTTAAAAGATTTCCCATTCCCTGGAACACGGCTCTTCCGGGCTGAAGTGCATGGGAAAAGTCCTTTTTTTCTTTTAGAGTTAAGCATATCCAACATTTCTTGTGCCCTACAAACATGTGTGCTTACATCTACACAATCAAGTATGCTACATTGCTGTTATGCCGGCAACAATCCACAGATGCACTGAAAAACAAACCACGTGGTTTTAAATAACCTAGCATACTCAACATACATGCAGAAGCGAGATTAAGCAATATTTTGCAAAGATAGCTCTAGTGGTGTTGTTTTGCGAGATCGTGACGTCGTCCGCGCTGTCCCCGCACGCTGCAACTCTTAAGTGGATGGATGATTGACCGTGCGTGGCGCCGCAAGGGATGCACCCATACCCTGGACCCCAACTTACCCCCCTCCCCCCTCCCATCTTGCACTTACGCCCACACCCCGCGACTAATTAGTGCAGCCGGTCGCTCGAGCTCTCTCAGCGAAGTGCATTATTTAAACCTTATCCGTATACGAAACGCAGTTGCTACCCTCATACTATAGCCTCAGAGTTTCGCATTGCCTTAGCAATCTGCCTTAACGGACTGCTACCCGCCAGGCTGCAGACTGCTGATCGCAAACAAGAAGAGTCCTGCTGGCTGGCTGCGCACCTCGCACTCACGGTCCGCCATCTCACTGATGACAAGTACGTCACGGTTTATGAGTGTTCCTCAAAAGTTGAAAGCAAAAGAGACCAGAACTTTAGCCTTTTGGTAATGTGGATTCAGGAGATTGCTAAGGCAATGCGAAACTCTGAGGCTATAGTATGAGGGTAGTAACTGCGTTTCGTATACGGATAAGGTTTAAATAATGCACTTCGCTGAGAGAGCTCGAGCGACCGGCTGCACTAATTAGTCGCGGGGTGTGGGCGTAAGTGCAAGATGGGAGGGGGGAGGGGGGTAAGTTGGGGTCCAGGTTATGGGTGCATCCCGTGCGGCGCCACGCACGGTCAATCATCAATCCACTTAAGAGTTGCAGCGTGCGGGGACAGCGCGGACGACGTCACGATCTCGCAAAACAACACCACTAGAGCTATCTTTGCAAAATATTGCTTAATCTCGCTTCTGCATGCATGTTGAGTATGCTAGGTTATTTAAAACCACGTGGTTTGTTTTTCAGTGCATCTGTGGATTGTTGCCGGCATAACAGCAATGTAGCATACTTGATTGTGTAGATGTAAGCACACATGTTTGTAGGGCACAAGAAATGTTGGATATGCTTAACTCTAAAAGAAAAAAAGGACTTTTCCCATGCACTTCAGCCCGGAAGAGCCGTGTTCCAGGGAATGGGAAATCTTTTAAACATTTGAAACCTGGTGAGTATTCGGCGGTGCGGGAGATTGAACCCAGCACCCACCCGGATGCGAGGGGGTTGCTTTCATCGCTCAAGTGTGGGCACCTTAGATCGTACTCGGGTCCGCGCTCGCAGGGGCTTGCAGTGTCCGCATTTCCCCCTTTCTTATGTGATGGTGTGGTGCTTGTTTTGGTTGCCACATCACGTGCAATAAACGTCTGCGCCCGTTCGCACCCTGCCGTACTCGTTCTTTACGTACGCCTGACCGGCCTCACATGGAACGTGTGACATCCCCGGGCAAAAGAAAAGGCAGATACTCCTTTTCTTCTGAGATAGAAATGATGATATGTCATAGACGCTTCGTCAGTGTTTTTGCCACGCTACTGCTTTCTACTTACGTAACGAAACGAGCCCATAAGGGTTTCTTTAGTGAGAATGCTTGCTGTCTACACATGACTACATAGCGGCAGAAAACGCATGCATTCCTCCAGTGGGGTATTCCAGGCTTAGCACGGTTCAGAATGCAGTTTTTTGTAACTGCCATGAAATCCACATAGAGAGCGAGAGAGAGAGAGAGATTGAACTGGTAGAGGAAAGGCAGGGAGGTTAACCAGTATAATATTCCGGTTGGCTGCCCTGCACTAGGGGAGAGGGATGAGGGGGCCTAAAAAAATAAGTAGAAACCTGCGGTCCGTAGCAAGCACGGCAGGCAATGACACAAGCACTGTAAGTCACAGGCCACCGCAGCTGTAGCCTGCACACCTTGAGGGCCGTCCATCGCTGCGACCTGAGTGGAAACTATGGTGGGCCCTCCATCACAACGCAGTGCAGACGTTTCAGTGTCAAGAAAGGCTGCTTGCCATTGAGGCTGATAATGTTGATGATTCCCCCCCCCCCCCCCCCCCAGCATAAGCATGGTACTTACTCTCGGACGGATGAGCGTAAAGGATGCGTTGTGCCACCTATTGGACAGCTGCAAGCACTGTATTCAACAAGTACAGCATATGCAGTGCATTCTGTGCAGCTGGTATCTGCATGCTGGAAAGCAGCACACGCATGAAATTCGGGATTGGCTTTAGCATTGCAATCACTTGCTCGTCTGCGACCTGGTCCGGTTTCTGACCTACTACCCGACGAGCAGTAGGCTCAACACACTGGGTGCGCGGTGCTGGGGTGGGTGCTGGGTGCTTCGGGAGTACTGGCCAAGTCACTTGGCGGCCCCACTCTTGGACCGGAGTTGCGACTTGTGCTTGAATAGCAATGGGCTCGGGACTTTGAGTACGCAATACCTGGTTGGTCACAGAGGGTGTGTGTAGCTCAGGCAGAGATGGCAAAGGCCCGTCTGCGACAACCGTCTAATCCTCGCCGTTCATATTGCTCCCAAACCTTAAAGTAGTATGCGGAGGGGGAGGACAGGTTGCGGAAATTCTTGAATGATTATTTCCTACGATCGCTACACATTTAGAATGTCTTTGACGAGGGCAACGACGGCGTAGCAGCTTAGCGGCAGCTTCTCTTTGTGTGGAATTTTCTCTTGTCATTTGTTTGAGTATTGCCCTTTCCCTTTTCAGGCGAGGACAATCTTTTGAGGCAGCGTCATGAGGGCCGCGGCATTAGGCACACGCAAGGACTGTTGCCCGGCAAGAAACGCCGCTGTGTGGCGTAGTACACCGTGTGCAAACGATGGGGAAATTGCACACACTAATCACGTGTCCTATCTTCATGCATTTCCGGCACTGGAGAGGCTTTGGGACGAAAGGCCTAACTGCATGCCGAAAGTGCCCAACCTTCGCGTACGCTGGAATGCAGTCCCCTGGGAAGGTCAACTTGACGTACTTTGTCCTCCCAAGGCGCTGAGCTTGCAGTATGGCAACACTGTCGGTAGCTGGTTGAAATATAATGGGCAGATCAGAGTCGGGGATGGCTACGTCGATGTCGCAAATGACGCCTCCCGCATTGTCACTGCCTAGGAGGACATGGGAACGAACGCTGATGCCGCCGAGCGTTCTGATTTTGCTCAAACTCTCAAGCGCGTTCCGGTCCATGATATCAATGGCGACGACATTCCTAAAACGATTCACCTTCACATCTTTAAATGCTCCCGGGACGCGAGCCTCCAGGAACGCAAACGCGGCTTGCCTATTGATGTGGTTGAGATTGTCGGTGGGAGTCTCTGGCACAAATAAGACAGTATGTGCCCATGATCCTCGCTCCGTAGTAATCGCAGACGTACTCGACGACGACGAGTCCTCACCTTTTCGCAGTCTCCGTTTGGCCTTCTTGCTTACGACTCTGATGAAGCCGTCGTCAGCCGAAGAGTCTTCACTGGTGGCAGAGTACACCAAGGTAGCCTGGCTACTTGCGTCATTCGGGAGGCCAAGACGTTTCCTCTGGGCGGCAGCGGCTGACCGACCGGACTGAAGTTCAACAGCGTCCACTTCCATCACCGTCATCAAAAAAGAAACAGTGGTTTCACTATAACGTCGTTAAACTGGAATAAACTGAAGACGTGAAGGGACGACGTTCTGGTCTATAGCCATTTCATCGTATTCTCAAATCCATATAGAAGCCCCCGATGCGAATATAGGCTCCTTCGGTTTTTATATTCAAGACAAATCGTATATTTTTTGACACTGAGCGAGCGAAGCTGCGCGTTTATCACTGGGGTGCTGACTAACGTATGAAGCTGTCACATCAACCCCATGTGATAACTGAGTGTTCTTTTCAGGACAAGGGCGTTTCTTCAAGGCTGTGTAATTTTCTGAGCAATTTCTCTCATTCGACTCAAGTCTGCTGTTTTGGGCAGCAACCAGAAACGACGCTAGTCGCGCCGGCGGGATCGCCACCGACCACCGCTGTTACTTCAGTGTCAGTGTGACGTGTCTAATAAATGTGACGTGTCCGTGCACCAAAGCAGAGTTGAGGTTGCGTGCACCGTTCACCCTGTTTCCTCCTTCGTCCCTTGTCTTTCACTCTGTTACAATAAGCATTGAAGTACAAAGCACCAACTAGCCCCACTTCCCCTGTTAAATTTATTCGGTATTACCGCCACCCCTTCCTGGCCTCCCGATCCTCACCTTTTACGGGCACTAACGACGAAGACCAACAGCACTTTCCATGCACGATACCACGTACGCACACTCCTCGCGTTTTTACGTTGCACGCCATTGGTCGCGGGGAATGATAGCTTTTATTTTTGGCTTTTCCTCTGCAGACGCTACTGTCGCTGACTTCGTCGTTTTTAGGGCACATGCAGCGCGCCTCAGAGGACCTTTCTTTTTTTTTCCGCGCACCTGTAACTAGTGCTGCCATGCACGAAAAGATTTGACAGCGAGGCGCAAACAGCCACCACCTTATTAGTACAGAGGACGTGTTATATGGTGTTACGTTTGGAGACGCCAACATGCCAAGAATATTAAAGCCACTGGGAATCATCAATCTACCGAGGCTTCAAAGGGCCGTCGATGTGGTTGCAGCGCTACGAGTGCAGGTGGTGGCGTCTACAAGGGTCCTTCCCCCCCCCCCCCCCCTGCTGTTTGAGAAAGGCTTTGGTGAACTTGTCTTTTGTTCTCAACGCCGTACCCACCCGGGACATTTTTCTCCCGGAGGGGACGACGGGGGGAGCCGGCGAGCGGCGGAACTGCAAATCAGCCGTGACAAATGCGGCCGGGTTTAACTAAGCCAACGTCTCTGGAATCTTCGTGCTTCGAAAACAACTTCGACTTGGACTGTGCTTTCCCACGCTCTACGTGAAAGCTTCTGCGAACTGCGGTGGGATCCATTCGCCCCCACGCTACCGCTGTGAAGTGCAGGTGACTGACCTTCGACGCTCTCAGTGGGACCCCCCTTCGGGCTATTCATCACTGAAGCCTGGACAGCGCGGACCCCAATCTGCCAGAAGTGGCAAGAGTGTGTGGCTGGGGGCGGACCCGGAAGACTGGACACGTGATCTACATCACAGTGATTCGACGCATTTTTAATGAACTAGATTCCCCAACTAGGGACCTGGGGACAGCGGACCCTATTTAAGCAGCGATCTGGCGTGTGTTCGCCAGCTCCCGATTCACTCTTTCAATCTTTGTATAAATGTAAATAAACCCTTCAGTCTCTCCTTCACCTCGAAGACCCTCTCATCTCTTCGTCAACCCCACTACAGCAGTCTCCCGATCCGGAACCCGGGGACACCGACCTTGGCGAGAGACGGCACAGGCGAACCAGGGGCCCGCATCTAACAACTTGTGGCAGCGGTGGGATCGAAGCGGCATCCCCCAACACCGGTGGTCTGCTACGGGAGAGAAGCCCCGCACCTAACAACTGGTGGCAGCGGTGGGATCGAAGCGAAATCCCCCAAGACTGGTGGCCTGCTACGGGTCGGAGCCCCACACCTAACAACTGGTTGGCAGCGGTTGGATCGACCATGCGGCGTGGTGTTGCTTCCGTGGGTGAGTGCTTGAACTTTGCTTGAGATTCGCCAGGCTTCAATTGTTTGGGTTAATACATTGAACTGCTGGGAATCGAGGGAAGTTGATCAGTGAGTCTGATTGCGTGTAGCTCACGTCAACAGTTGGTCAGCAAAGTCAAGGCTCGGAGCAGTAAACATGGATCTAATGAAGTTGCCAAGGACAGATTTGCTGTCATTGTGCGAAGAGTTGGGTGTAGACGTAGAGGTTGAGATCAAAAACTCGGACATTTGCAAATTGCTCTTGGAAACCGAAGAGGAAAGAATAATTATCTATACGTGGGAACTCCTCAATGCAGAGCGAAAGAGAAAGGAAGATGAGCGAAAGCAAGAGGAAAATGACCGCCAAAGGCTAGCGGCAGAGAAAAAGAAATGGGAGCTCAGAAGGTTGCAGCTTGCGCATGAGAGAAAGGAACTGGAAGATGAGATCTCGAGAGCCAAGGCTCCAGAGAGAGCGAGTCAGGCCGGATCGTTCCAGTTGGACAGACGTGACGACATAAAAAAGTATTGTGAAACAGCGCACACGTATGAGCTAAAGAAACTGGATGATGAGATCTTGAGAGGCAGGACTCCAGAGAGAGCGAGTCAGGCCGGATCGTTCCAGTTGGACAGACGTGACGACGTAAAACAGTACTGTGAAACAGCGCACAACCGTCAGGAAGACTGCGGAGCTGTAATGTTGAAACGCAGTATCGAAAGCCACGCGGAGACAGTGGACGAATGCTCATTTGCAGACGAGCAGGCCGTTTCAGGGGTAAGCGCTCAGGCCGATAAGCGGGCGGTGGATGACTGCCTTCAGGAAAGCGAACTGCCCAACTCGGGGGCAGCGGAAGGTTCGTCTGTCAGCAGTGTGGAGCTGACACTGACCTGTGAAGTCAAAGCGGCCAGTTTGCAATTGGATGAATGTCTCCGAGGTGCCTCTGTAAAACTAGATCAAGCTAGTTATGATCAGGAGAGGCAAATGGAAGTGTCTAGGCGTAAAAACCGAAAGAGGGCACGGACCAAGAAAAAGCGGTTGAAATGCCAAGCCCTAAATCCAGGAGCGCAGACAGGTGCTAACGTTAGCACAGATATAAGTGCGGCAGAAGGGAAAGAAAAGACTTCCCGCATGGAACCTTGTAATTTTGTAGCTAAAGTTACTGGTCAGGCGGCACGCGCAGGTGCTTCTAAAGGTGACCGCAGTAACAGAAAGAGGAAAGCGCATCTTGCAAGCAGGACAGGAGCGAGGTTCTTGAAAGGGCATCGGCCAGCGTTAAGACCCAGACAACCCCGACCTGACAGAAAGGCGGTAAAGAAAAAGGCAAAGTGGCAGGAAAGATCAGAGGGCGCTAGATTGCGGTACACCCGGCGCATGCGAGCTCAGGGGTCGAGCAATAGCGACCACGCATGCAGGCGTGTTCAGCGCCCACAATTGACAAGGATGGGTCCTGCACTTTCCGCACTGTATTCGAGCAAGCGCGCAGAGCGAAAGGGTAGGCGGACTTGCTTGGGGCGACAACAGAGAGCAGCTTCTCGCTCCGGTCGCTGTCCGTCGCCCGGAATCGGTTATCGGCACTGCATGGGCTACCGGGGCCTTTTGAGCGCGTCGAGAGGCCATGGAGATGACAGTAGCGATCAGGAACGTCTTTTTTCAGTTGCCCTTTGTCACGAGTTGACAGCAGTACAATCAGTCAGAGCGCGACCCCGGCGGGCGCGGCTGAAGGACTAATCCTTTCGACGCGGGGGTGGTGAGCCATGTTTGACCCCGCGTAGCAATTCGAAGTAGCTGTTTTTTTTATTCCTCTTTTTTGTGTGTGCGTGTAAAAACGGAAGGAAATGCTACTTTGTTTTACGTTAATGATTTGGATTTGATCAGGTGTTCCTGTTTTCTTAACACTTAGATCAAGGTTATTGTGTCATTCAGGTGGAAAGGACATGTGTTAATTTGGGATGCTACCGAGTGATAACGGCACTCACAGGAGTTTCGCGAAGACAGTTCCCTAGTAGACGATGAGCTGTTTGCTTATGTAGAACCGTCCCGAGCAAGTAAATTTCTTTGTGTTTGAATTTTAAGCACACGTTTCGCTTTGTATCTTTAGCAGATACCGGAAGACAAGTTTTGTTGGGGGGGCCATAGTTAGATACCAAACGTTTGTCTCATTCGCGATAGTGTAGCTAACGCATTGCAGAGGCAATGAATGTACGTGAATTTGTGCCCATTTGAGTACCTGTGTTTAGCGGCGCTGGGTTAGCTAGCCGATTCTGCTATTCAAAGATTAAGCGAACGAAGTGAGGCTACAGACTTCTTCGGAGAACAGCTGTAGCAGCTTTCTGTACAAGTGATGGGGACGAGGAGGCCGTCAGACCTCAAGATAGCCCCTATCGCTGAATTCCCGCAGCCCCGAACTAAGACGGATGTACGTTCATTTCTCGGTCTTGTGGGGTACTACCAAAGGTACATACCCAACTATTCACAGCTAGCAAGTCCTTTGACCGATGCGCTTCGCAAAGAAAAGCAGAATAGCGTTATCTGGGACGCAGCAAAAGAAATTTCGTTTCAGAGCTTGAAAGCGTGCTGGTTTCGTGGCCCGTGTTACGCGCGCCGGACTACAGCAAGGAATTCGTGGTCCAGTGTGACGCCAGCGACCGGGGTATGGGGGTCGTATTAAGCCAAGTCGGAGACGACAATGAGGAGCACCCTATCCTTTATGCCAGCAGGAAGTTAACCGTAAGGGAAGAAGCCTACAGCACTTCGGAAAAGGAATGCGCTTGTCTGGTTTGGGCCGCACAGAAGCTAGCCTGTTATGTTTACGGGGCGAAATTTACTTTCGAGACAGATCATTGTCCGCTTACATGGCTGCGTCAAATGTCGCCCAAGAATGGCCGCTTGCTTCGATGGAGTCTAGCCCTCCAGCAATATAACTTTTCTGTGCGATACAAAAGGGGCAAATGTCATGGAAATGCCGACGGATTGAGCAGGTTATTCCCATAATTGAGGTATCCGTTCGGTGGCAATTTGGTGCCTTTTCGTATTTTTTTTAGGTGCTAGTTAGCTTTGTTTTGGCGTGGTGTCCTATTATCCTTTTTCTTTTGCTTCCAAATTTGCCACCTCTCTTCAAGCCGTGTTCGGCGAATCGGGCTTTGGCAGCGAATTTGGCAGACATGGAAGCTGTTCTTAGTAGCCGAGATTACTGCTGTCAGCTACAAAATTTTGTGCTTACGTTTACATTGACAATGCAGTAGTATTGCAAAACAGCCTGGCGGCTCTCGGGTGAATTTCGTGCACTGCCTGGGGAGTGGCGCCATGTTGAGTGGCTGATTTCGACTAATGCCTCCGTTGTCCGAGGTTTAGGACTCTACTCTGTGCTTGCAGACAAGATGAAGAAGGGCCTCCCACGCTACAACTCAAGTCATCTCTCCTCGACCAGTGATTGTGACCACTGGCCGATCGAGATTGTCCTGGCCGCGGAGGAGCTGTTACGTTTGGAGACGCCAACATGCCAAGAATATTAAAGCCACTGGGAATCATCAATCTACCGAGGCTTCAAAGGGCCGTCGATGTGGTTGCAGCGCTACGAGTGCAGGTGGTGGCGTCTACAAGGGTCCTTCCCCCCCCCCCCCCCTGCTGTTTGAGAAAGGCTTTGGTGAACTTGTCTTTTGTTCTCAACGCCGTACCCACCCGGGACATTTTTCTCCCGGAGGGGACGACGGGGGGAGCCGGCGAGCGGCGGAACTGCAAATCAGCCGTGACAAATGCGGCCGGGTTTAACTAAGCCAACGTCTCTGGAATCTTCGTGCTTCGAAAACAACTTCGACTTGGACTGTGCTTTCCCACGCTCTACGTGAAAGCTTCTGCGAACTGCGGTGGGATCCATTCGCCCCCACGCTACCGCTGTGAAGTGCAGGTGACTGACCTTCGACGCTCTCAGTGGGACCCCCCTTCGGGCTATTCATCACTGAAGCCTGGACAGCGCGGACCCCAATCTGCCAGAAGTGGCAAGAGTGTGTGGCTGGGGGCGGACCCGGAAGACTGGACACGTGATCTACATCACAGTGATTCGACGCATTTTTAATGAACTAGATTCCCCAACTAGGGACCTGGGGACAGCGGACCCTATTTAAGCAGCGATCTGGCGTGTGTTCGCCAGCTCCCGATTCACTCTTTCAATCTTTGTATAAATGTAAATAAACCCTTCAGTCTCTCCTTCACCTCGAAGACCCTCTCATCTCTTCGTCAACCCCACTACAGCAGTCTCCCGATCCGGAACCCGGGGACACCGACCTTGGCGAGAGACGGCACAGGCGAACCAGGGGCCCGCATCTAACAACTGGTGGCAGCGGTGGGATCGAAGCGGCATCCCCCAACACCGGTGGTCTGCTACGGGAGAGAAGCCCCGCACCTAACAACTGGTGGCAGCGGTGGGATCGAAGCGAAATCCCCCAAGACTGGTGGCCTGCTACGGGTCGGAGCCCCACACCTAACAATGGTCTAGCGACTGAGAACGGGGTCGTCGTACTGCTGGAGCTTTTTTTTTACTTTGACAGTTGCTTCATGTCACAAATGTAATGAACTATATATGTGGAAACAGCTTTTCGACATGAATAAAGATTTTTTGATGGTGTGCCTATGTCCACGTAACACACGTTTCGCCGCCCAACGAGAGACCCGGCGCTTCCGGGTGCTGGATGCGTGCTGTTCTCAGCGCATGCGAGGCCCCGCACCGGTTGGACGATGTCCGCTTCGGCTGAGGGTCTCCCTGCCCGGACACGAAGTGTGTGCGTGCGTGTGTGCGTGCGCGCGTGTGCGCTTCTCTGTGAGTATGAAGGGGTTTTCTGCACACGCGTCTTAATGGGAAACTGAGCACTAATTCATACATTTCTACCGAGTAAAATCAATTCCATGGCTTTTTCAGGCTATGGTGGTCAAGACCTAAAATTACTCATGGAGGTCAAGACCGAAAATTACTCATGGATCGTAGACTGAAAGGGCTTGGCGTTGTAGCCAAGCCTCAGAGATATGACTGAAAAAATTTTACCCACCGTTGTTCGACTGCGAATTCGGCCGATGGTAGAGACACCTGTGATTCATTTTTTGACCTTTTCAAGCTTATGAAAGTCCCATTCTCAGTCATAGTAGCGCCTTCATTGTCAGAATGCCGTAAGCTACAGCTGCAGCCCAGCTTCAGTTTGTCCTCAGTGTACCTTTGATACGAAATTGTATCAGGAATGTCATGCGACACGAGAGGTTAGGCAACTGTCTTGAGCCACAGTGACTCTGAATGATTGCCGTGCTATAGTAAGGAATGACGATTCCTGTTTATACTTCTTTCCTATCCCTCTGAAATGCAGAGTGACGACGGTCCTTGTGGGCCGCCTGGTGACAAAGGTGACAAAGTGACTGTCTTTCAGGCGACGCAGCGGAAAGTTTTCACGTTGATGAAGAGCTTTTATTATTTTTTTATTCGGGCTTACGCATGCACAAATTTATGACAGTAGTTAGTAAAGGCAGGAATGTTATCGTTATGAGCTTTATGTTTTTTTTTTGAAGCGCTATGGATTTCCTGTCTTACCATTCTCGGTGACGCGCGTGCAAGTGGTGGAGCGTTTGTTATGACACGTGCTACCCGTTATCACAGGGCTCACCCGGGGCCAACGGCCAGAAAGGCGACCATGGGCTCCAAGGTGAGGCCCCGAGCATCGAAGGCGTCCAGGGTATAGGAGGCCCTGGGGGTCCGAAGACAAGTATATATCAGCCGCGTAGCTGTTCTGTTATCCCAGCCTATTTACGGTGCAGTGCTGCGATAGTCATCAAGCACTATTCGAACTGCTTGTATTTATGACTCGAACAACATTTGATCTTTTAGCGATGCCGGCCTGCTTTTCCCGCTTACGATCTTGACTGACACTTTGCAACAAGGAAGGAAAAAAAGCGAACGTATTCGGCTAACTCTCTGACACGACTGTGTACTGAAGGGCCACAGAGCCAAGGAAACTATCTTTATGCCTACACGAGTGCAATTTTGCATATTGATGAAATTTTTCAAGCCACGTGGGAAGCCCAGCCACGCCGGGTCGGTACATACTGAGTCCCAACTACATTCCGTCGCGTACAGATCACAGGAACAAAGTGAAAGAAATATACTGTAGAACAGAGCCCTTCAAAATGTCCTTTTTTCCCCGAAGTTTCAGGGATTGGAATCGACTTGATGGTCTCTTGCAACTGTCGTATCAAATGACTCTCTTGCTTCTATGCTGAATTGATTCCAGTGTTAGCATATTTTTGATTGTTGATGAAATTCCTGTATTTACGCTCTTGCTTTGAGTATTTTACTCCCCTCCCCCCCTCCCCCCACTGTAATGGCGTACAGGGGCTGATAAATAAACAATAAATAAATAAATAAATAAATAAATAAACTGCGTTTGCTGGGATCATGCGGCACATTCTCCGAAGTTCAGAATTCTTGGAGATCTTTTTTTAATTGTGGAAATATTTTAAGGTACTATTATAGAAATATTGAAGGTAACGGTCTACTCTTCCGATGCGAGTAAATTTTTTATTTTAGTTTGTCCATCGCTCGCATCGAATACTTGAAACTGCTTTAGAGAACCGATGGGGAATGTTTTTGGGAATAAGAAAAACGTTAATAGGAACAAAATGCAGGTCTGTCGACGGGCGATAATCGGATACGTTGATTTTTATAGTGAAATCTTACAATACATGAAAAAATGGCGTTCATAAGCTATTTCGGGATGACACATTCGCTTGTCCAGAATTTCTGGGTATTCAAAAATCAAACTTCTGCGGGGAACATATGGCACATTCTTCGAAAATTTCTTACTTCGGAAGGCCGTACGAAAAGGCTTAGTGGAGGTAACTTGAAGCTATTAAGATTAACTGTAGGTGCCCGGCGGCCCAGCACCGATCTGGCAGCCCCAAGCAGATACCCAGCCAGCGCACAGAACGAAGCCCTGTCTGATGCCTTCGCTGTGGACTACGTGCCTTTTTCTCCTCACTGCTGGAGCAGAGCATTTTTCGCCTTTTGCTTTCTCTTCGGCTTTGTGCGCTACATTTTTGTTGAATCTGTCGCAGGGGTTCGAAGGACTATGGGGAGAAAAGGGGCCACCGGGAGAACCAAGAGAAAAGGTGGGGCACTCTTGTGTTCATTTACGCGCCGAGAAACAGGTTCACGAGGTATTTCATGTGTAAAATCTGCAAGTGCGTGGGCTTCCCCTGGGCTGTTAACGTGCGTTGGCTAACCTTGGTGTGACCTAAGCCACACATTGCACATTTTTTCGAATCCGCACCTGGATGTTTCTGAAGCATATCTACTGCAGGCCATTGTTCTTCTGAAATCATGTGACTAGGAAGTAATCAGGCTTCTGCATGATTTTCGAAGGAAAGGATAGGCAATCGACCAGTAATAACCAAAAATGCAGGTTTATACTTCTTTACAAAATAACCAGGAATACAACTCGATGCATTTTTGTCCCGAAATATTTGTTCCTTTATTTCGATTGACGGCATTTTAAATTTTCAGTGTTTTATTTTGCCCAGTAGTTTATGGACACGAAAGACACGGGAAGATGACTGAAAACACGCCCAATTGACTCTCTCAGTGGTGTGTGGGATTACCTTGGATACCTGTGCGCGTGTGCAGTTCGGCTTGACAGCACTACCCGCGCTCGCACTAACTTGGGGAAAGCGCAGCTCTGGAAACACAACAGGCACTATTGACACAAGCGTAACTACTAGAGAAATGTACGGATAAGGACATAAGCAAAGGGAGCACTCTATTGCGTTTTAAATTCAATCACGAATTTACTATCGGAGGGGAAGAAACACTTTGTCCACGAGAGAGCGCATCAACGTCCAACACCAGCAAGTAATTTCAATTAGGTAATGCGTGATAAATGTTGAAATGCAATACCGCGCTCCGTTCACGTTTGTGCGGACGTTTACCTTTGAAAAGATACCCAGGCCTACTAGCAAAAGGATGTTTATGAGCCGCAGATTCGGGATTTGCGCCGTGTACACAGTCCGCTGGGCGTTGCGCTTTCGCTTGTGTTCTGCCGACAGTGCAACATGCCACAAGGCTGCTCCGTAATGATGGGGTTAGTGGGGAAAATACAAGTGTGCTGGTTTAAGAGGCACGCATGCATTACACCGCCAGGCGAACAATTCCTGACAAAGGCTGTGCGTTTTCTGCTGATAAGCACGAGTGACGCTCAGACAGCCAGGTGCATGCGCTATACGAGTCAGGATGCTCTGGAGTCGAAGTATATTGGAAAGTGCAGGTAAACTAGGAAATAGAGTGGCTCTGCCGCTCACGAATAGGAGACGATTTCGACAGTGTACTCGGATCTACCCTACTAACCACAGTGGATGAAGTTACACATTTATCTGGGAATCCTTGTATCTCAGGATGTATACTGGAAAAACCACGTTTGGCAAATTTGTTCAGTCGCTGAAGAGAACCTGCAGGTTTTTCGTCAAAATTTAAAACTTGCCTCAAAATCTATCAAATTAACAGAGTACCTAACGAATCGCCAGGTGTATACGCCATTCATTACACAGGAGGTTAACAAAAATGTATAAAAGCATGTAAAGCAGAGGTTCTAAATACAGGGTTGGTCACAGCATCCAAGCCACAGGCCTTGCTATCGTGCCTTTATTTAGACAGTATACTGCAGGCATACCATACCAAAGCTGAATAGGTCAGTGCATTAAAAATGATGCATACGGGGTGTTTCACCTAAGATATTCAGCTATTTTTATAAATAGGCTTTTTTAGCTAGAAGAGCGCTTTTTGTGGCATTGCATTGTCAGCGGTGGAGCTGTCAGAATATGCTGCTAAGACGTGCTACCAGGCTACTTAACTAATATTGAGTAGTTAACTTTTTAACTATTACCGTTAGGCTCCTCAATTACTGAGAGGCGAGTAGCCCGCCGTAGGTATTATTGATATGAGAATTAGAATTTCGAAAACTCTGTTGCACTCGGTGCTATGGCCGGGAAAATTTTGTCTATTTCGACGAGTTACGTGCACTGTAGAGGTTGCTTTGCCTGAAAGCTTTTCGAAAGCGCATGTACTCTGGCGCAATGTAGGCAGAATTTGCTGGGCCACAGCTCCGAAGGCATCTGAGTTTTGGAAATTCTAAAATCTGATATGAATATTACTTACGAAGGGCTACACGCCTCTCGATAAGTAAGGAGACTAACAGTAAGAAATAAAAAGTTAGCTATTGAATATTAGTTAACCAGCCTACTAGTTAGCATGTCTCAGCTGTTTTCTGGGGTGCTACACCACAGACAATGCTATGCCGAAAAAACCGTTCTTCTAACTCAAAAAGCTCATTTTTAGAAAATTGCGGTTAACATGGCAAAGCTCTAGGCAGTTTCAGTGGTATACTTGTGCATTTTATTCTGTTTGCAATTTAGAGCAACATCCCGACAATTTCACGTCCATACTAACTATAATTTTTTGTTTTGAACAAAGACACCAAGTTTCAGACAGGTGCCGATAAAGCCGGACCTTTAACATGTTTGACTTTATTCTCTTAAATATTCAGTTCTCTGGCATATGTCACAGGTCTTTCCCGCTTCATCGTTATTACTGCTATTATTGCGTACTGTGTTCGACGACTTAGAAAGCAAATATTGTGCGCAAAAAAGCTCAAGCTTGTGGACATTCTGACAAAGAACCAATGATATCAGCGCTACATAAAGCGAGAAAGAAGTATTGAAAAGAAAAGAAACTATATCGGTAGCGCAGCTTTGATTACGCTGGGATGTATGTTAAAAAGAAAATCACTATCTGTATGGTCTCCATTCCATTCTTTTACTTTCAGCCGGCACTTGTGGATTGCTGAGAACATGCCTTGAGTATAATGTACACAACGTTTTATTTATGATTTTTCAGTATTTTTAGAAGTTCTTAAAAATTCACTGATATTTTTATGTTTTTCTCCACAAGGGTAAAGAGGGTTCCCGGCCTTTCAGGACATATGGGGGATCTACTGGGCCGAAGGTAGAGTTTATGCATTTCTTTTCACTGTATAGAAACTGGCTGTTGATTATAGTAACACCTTCAATGTTTATGCATTCTTCCAGTAGTCCGCGTGCTGGATCGGCAGTTCCCGTGAAACTTCTTGCTGAAATCATACTCTACGAAAATACATGACAGCTAATGTGTGATTAGTGCATCTGGATTCAGTTGTTCTTATTGCTTTTGGTTTTGTAGCTATGTAGATACAGTTTCAGCGTGTGATTCAGATGCTGATCTCACCTTTTGTGAGATCAGCGTGAAGTGGAACCATGCATTTGCGTGAGGTGAGGTGAGGTGAAGCCATGCAATTGCGCGAGCGAATTTATTATGGTTTTCATTTCTTTATCTGCGGTATAATGAATGAAATGATCTTAATGAAGACATTGTTTGCTTCGCGAGCAACGAAAAATTTGAAGACAGTTATTCACGCTACTATGAGTAAGTGGTTAAGGCAGGATAACTGACTTCAATGAGAGAAGTTTCCCCGCCCTCAGTTTATTTCTCTCTCTCTTTCTCTCTCTCTCTCGTTGTTTTTATCCATACTTTTTCCTTTTGCCCTGAATACATCTTTTATTCTTTGTGTGTTTATCGTAACCCGGCTGCATGCGCATCGCTGTATATACTGCAGTGTATACCGCACTTACCGTATGTTTTCTTCAGTGTTGCCTAAAGAAAGCTAATAATTTTATTTGTTTTTTAAATAACTGGTATTGTTAACTTGCGACGACGATGCAATGCTTTGACGAGTTTTTCATGATGCGTCCCCCCCTCC
The DNA here is from genome assembly GCF_052857255.1 of Amblyomma americanum. Taxonomy (NCBI): domain Eukaryota; kingdom Metazoa; phylum Arthropoda; class Arachnida; order Ixodida; family Ixodidae; genus Amblyomma; species Amblyomma americanum. The sequence goes on from NC_135497.1 coordinate 101,964,676, forward strand.
TATGTAATACCCTAACGGGCACTTCGGTTATTAAAACAGAAGGAAGAACTATTATTCTCTTTATTTTTTAGCGGGAGCTGTGTGCGGTACTTTCTCCAGGGTAAATAGCTGCGGCATTTGCGTCATAGAAAAGCGTAACCAATAAATCTGGCGTTCGCGGAAATACAATATTATCCCTGTGGACTCGGGCAACGAGGCCTTGTGAGCCTGGGAGAGGGAGCTCTTGGGATTGCGGCGGCTTCGGTCACGTGATATAGGTGCACCAGGAAGCGAGTTCAGAGGTGGGGTGGGGGTTGTGCGCTGCAGATATTTCACTGCCGCTTTGCCGGGTACTCCGAAAAATGTTGAAGTATTTAAAGCGGCTTTAACGTCGACTTCGCAAGCACTCGCAAGCCCAGCCAGGTTGTTGCCTTTATGCAATTTTCGCATCATAATCGAGATTTCCTTATATACCTTCATTCACCAGTTAAGCAGAACTCTCTTTTCTTCTTTCGTAGTATATTTCTCGAAGTACATTTCTATTTGCATAAATGATCTTTACAGTGTACATTGCTACCAGACGTGCCTTCGATCCGAATGAGTTGGCACAATAATATTTTTCTTTTTTTTATACAGCTGCGGCTGAAAGTGGGGCTATCAACAAAGAGAGGTAGGGAAAAGTTTCAGTTCAGTCCAACTTGCTTTTACAGAGTCCTGTTACATGGAAGGGCCCAAAGGATCGGATGGACCAAAGGGAGAGCCGGTATGTATTAAACAGCTAATTCTGTCAGTTTTTAATGTTGACTATAGTCTTCGCGGTCAGTTCGAGCCGACGTTAAACGTATAAAGAGCCTTAGCTCTTACTCATCACGTTTCGAGATTCCGTGGAGTCCGCTACCACCCTTGATCCCAGCGCCATCTGTGGCAGCAACTACTCATGACAATTCGAGTTTTCGTGAGGTCTGCTACGACCCCGAGATGAAAGCGCCATCTGTGGCTGCAACTAGAAAACAGCACATCTCACATCGAGACCTTTAGCGCCATCTAAAATAGCATTCTAGAAACAACCACCTGCCGCGTGCCAATGATGACGTCACGATCCAATATGGTGGATAGAGGCGGGTATGACGTGAGTATGACGTGAATGGTTTCGGTTTCTCGAATCCAAGAAGCCCGTTATTATAATTTGTTGTGCCCCTTCTCATCCCTCACCCCCCCCCCCCTGCTCGGAATCGCGTAACATTTCATGAGACTGGGGAAAGGAGGTTCAGTAAATATTGGTTCCAGAGAATTGTAGCGTGTATCATTCTGTTTTGAAATGACAAGGCGAATAATAAAAGCAAGAAGACAAAAAAATTTCATTGACCTAGTTTTTGCAGTACACAAATAAATATCTCAATAAATTTGTCGCTCTGAATTTCCATTACTCGAATGCAGATATTCGTCTCGGCTTTTTTTTTCGTACGCGTGCTGGGTCTTTTGTGCAAATGCCGTTGGTTTTTCGAGCAGGTATTATATATTTATTTGTTTGGGGGGCAAGGGACTGCAGGGACCCACAGGAATTCCGGGACCTAAAAGCGTTCAGATAAAAAAATCCCAACTGTTTATTGCAGAGAAAAGTGGCATATTTAAACATTCAGCTCAAGCATGAGACTCATCGCATACTCGCTCCGAACCCAGCATGTGGAAAAAAAAGCAGCAACATCAGGATAACGAACAAGAAAATATAATCCATGCAGATAAAGTAACAGATAAGAAATTAAAAAACTAAAAATAATAAAACGATAAAAATAAAAAAAAATAAAAGGAGGGGGCATTTCTTAGCAAAACCAGTGTCAAACAATCGTACCAAAAGCAGTCATACATGAGAAGCAAAAGCAGTCAGAAACCGAAAAACGACAAACACTAAAAAGGATAAAACCAATAACATTCTCGTAAGGAACAACAACAAACAAACACAACAGACGGCCGCTAGAAATTGAGGCCTGAGAAGTCGCACAGTACAAGATGTCACAAAAAGTTATCAAGAAATGATACTTTAATTCTACGGAGGGATACCGAAGGGTCGCTAAAACAAGTGCTTCCCTTATTTTTAATCATAAAAGCCTCAAGAATTTCCCGTGCCACCTGATCGCGACTCCCGCCCAGAATCCTTATTCCGTTAAGCCTTGGCTCACACTTGCATTCTTTACAATGGGGAGGCAAATCCGACCCGCCTCCGTTTTCTAGCGATTTCTCTCTTTCTTGTTCCTGTCCTTGTTAGCGCCGCCGTTCATTTCATCATGCACCAACCCACCCCTCAGGCTGTTATTCTAAATAAATTCCATTTTCCACAGCTGGCACTGCAGCACAGCAGGCATTGGGGCGCAAAATAATGTTATCATTTTCTTTTTTGATGCAGGGGCTAGCCGGAATGAAAGGTGAAACTGGGCCTCACGTAAGGAAGTATAAAATCTTAGCGAAAAAATACCCCATTGGTTCTCCGGCCATAACCGGTAACTTGAACTTCCTGCTTTCTTTATTTGTTACAGGGACCCGGAGGTCCCCTGTGGGTATACCGTTTAAGAAATCTCTATTTGCAAGTTAGCTATGCGTGATGTGAATTCTTACTGTTGCCAAGTGAAGTACCTTTTTTTGCTTTTATCTGCTTTTTGTTCTTATATGTTTGCATGGTCATTGTCACCAATGATGGACTTCGCTCAAAATATTTAGCATGATGCTGACAATAACCGAACGGCAAAATCTATTATTTAGGCCCGCTGATAATATATGTCCTCAGAAGAAAACGTATCTCGGATGAGAGAACGGTTACGTAAATAGTATCTTGAAGGTTATACTAACGTAACATCTGGAAGCGGACAGGGCATTCAAAGAAATAGCTCTGCAAATCTTTTCGCCCATTGCAGGACCAATTGGACCTGGTAAACTCGCCGAAGTTTACTTCTAAAGATACCTAAGCGGCTATTAATTCTAGACTCCTGGAGCTCGCTTAAATACTAGGCCATATCATTACAAAATGCAAACCGTATTATTACAAAATTCAACTGTTCGTCGAAAGGTAGCACTGGTTCAAGCCGTTGCCTTTCTTCCAATTGGAAACTGGGGTGCCGGAAGCTTTTGACTTGAGCTGAAAGTGGAAGCGTGAAGAGGAGAGATGTATACTGGTTGCATTTGTGGTATAACGAGACAAACATTACAGAGTAGTCAGTAGGCGACCATAATGAAAACTGTTTATACACAACTAATCAGTCCTGCTCTTTGAAAGGTCAGGAGCTAGAGCATAGCTTAAAGCGACAATCTCTGGGCTCTCGCGGCTAAGGAAAGCACCTACTCTGTATTCTTTAACGTCCCGAAGCTTTTGACCAGACATGAAATCGCAAACCACACGAGCTTGCATTTCGACCCGCCACGGTGGCTCAGTGGCTATGGTGATTGGCAGCTGTGCCCGAAACAGCGGGTTGGAGTCCTAACCTGGCGATAATGAAGGCGAAATGCAACAGCACCCGCGCGCTGTGCGATGAGAGTGCATGTTAAACAAACCAAAGTGGTCGAAATTAAGTCTCGGCCCTCAACTTCTGCGTCCCTTCATTGCCCATGTGTGCCACACAACACTATTTTTGCATTTACCTGCCGCCGGAATATGTACGCAGCAGCCGGGATTCTATCCCGCGATCGTAGGCTCAGAACTTGAACGGTAAAACCACTGAGCCACGGCGGTGGCAACTAAAACATCTTGTGCAAGGTCAATAACCGCTGCCACCTTTATTTTATGACGTCAGCCCTTTTCTGTGAAGGCAACAATTTTTTTTTGGTATGCAGCAGAATTTCACTATGGCTAAGTCGAAGGGGGTCCAAGATCATTTCGTTACAACCGCTACTTCATTACAGCCGCATTAACATTGGCCACAGCTGTCACATGTCAACGGGTATTCTGGCACCGTGTTGACCGAGGGAAAAATGTGTGGTGTTTAGTCTGCCCCCGATCTCCAACACTCGCACCAAACGCTCCCGACGCGGCTCATTATAGGTAGACGAACTAAACATATCAGCGTGAGGCTACGGCTCCCTTGTTTACTATATCGTATAGATACAGTGACAACGGAGCCGTTGTGCTCGCGAAACGTCTTTTCATCTTTTGACTTTGGCCAGTGACCAGCAATCTGCATAAATATAGTGAACAAGGGAGCCGTAGTGCTCCCGAAACGTCTTTTCATCTTTTGAGTTTGGCCAGTGACCAGCAATCTGCATCACCATGATTCCTTACCAAATGGTATGCCGTCAAACCCTCGACTAAACATATCAGCCGTGTAATCGCAGGCGCATTTTTTTCCCGCGGGGCGTAGCAAATGAGTCTTGAAGGAATATTGTCATAGAGGACGGTATGAAACTCATCCAGAATATTTGGCCCAACGTCCTCGGTTCTGAAGCAGATACGGACACAGGTGAAAGAGGGCGCTGCGATTACGCGGCTATAGTGGCCGAGTTGGTTTTCTTCCCCGCATGACGCATGAGCTTGCAGGCGTCACTGTAAGACAGTAATGTATTGCCGGGGACGAGTACGCTAGACTGAGGTCTACCGCAGAACCGTTTATAATTTCTGAAAGCTCCCTCAATTGCTTCGGAGACATATGTCTCTTACCTTCTTTCCTGTTCCTTGCACACTGCGGGTGACGGTGCTAGTGATTGGCTCTTTGTTGCCGAATATTGCAGACGGCTGGCGCGCAGCGACATCAAAGCCCCTCGCTAGCTGACAATTTGACCCGATGTGACCGCTTTGATTGTGGCCGCGTTCTGGTGAACGGAAATCGTCTTATGCCTTTTGTATTCCGCCGTTGTCACTAATATTGACCTTTTGAAACAAGCGGCGTGTTGATATTGTCAGGCCGCGAAAACCGAAACTGGTCTGCAGACGGCACCTAAGAAGTACAGCGCGCTCCCAGCGAGCCATGCACATCGAGTGGGTTGGAGAGCGGAGGTGCGCCAATAACCTTGGCTACTCTGTCGAGATGCAGCATGCAATTCTTGCCGTGTTAAGTGGCATTTTTGAGTGGGCCGCGGGCTCGAGTTTCGGTAAAAATGGGTGATTGGGCATCTCGCGCCGAAGGCGACGAAGGGTCCGGAGAAACGCTCATGCGGGCCTCATGCGAAAAGTTTTCCGTATGCTTGTGCGGCGTTGTAGCGAGCCTGTTATAAGCGGCCATTTCGATTTTGCGCATCGTATGGCTACGGAACTGCGGCGTATCGTTACAAATGGAAAAACTCAGCATGAAATGGCCAGTGATGTTCAGTTTCTATTCATGATGTCACGTCGTAGGATATTTCGCTTCGTAAAAACGAGGTATTGAATACATGGTCTCCTAAGGGAGCTTCGAAGGGGAACAGGTATTCTTTTGTTATATCCATTATTTCGTTATAAACTGTTTCGTTATAGCGATGTTTGACTATATAGCTTGACTTTTCTAAGCGTGTCAATCTCAGTGTTTGCCATGCTTTTTCTTCAAGAAGCAATCTGTAGTGTGGGAACGAGAAGAATATCGGGAGAGCTGCGAAGCGCTAACCGCGTGTGGCAATAATTGTTGGCGACACTGTCGCTCATCGCGTCGCTCAGTTTCTGGCTTTGCAGAAAATTTCGCTTATAGCCCGAAACCAGCTCGCGAGACTAGCTAATATCAGAATGCTTTGAGGGTATGTAAGTTCCAATCTAGCTATTTTGAGAGTAAAGTTTGTTTGTCTAGCATGGTTTCAGCGGAGAAGCCGCTGACGCCTACTCCGTCTGAGCCATGCATGAAAATAGTTCAGTGAATGATTGGTAAGAATATAAAAAGAAAGCCTGTTGTGTCGTATGCATTGTTATCTATAATGCAAAGAGAACCGTCACTTATTGCAAGTCTCAGCACCGCGGAATGTAGTTTGACACCACAGCACCCTGTCTCTTAGAAATACAATGTGTTGCCAGAGGAATTCTCATCAGGGCTTTTAACGTAGTTTAGACTTAAAAGGGGGCGGGGGGGTACTAGAATCGTAATAGTCCCCTCATGACACGAGGTGACAACGGTGAGGCGGCGGCAACATAGCGGCACTGAAAATGCGCCGCTCTGTTGCCAAGTCTCGTCGCTTCGTGCGGGCGTACCTGGGGCCGCGGTAGGCGACAGCCGTTGCCATGGTATGTCACGTCGCCAGGAACACCGCTTCGTGCGGTTACCGCTTTATATATGTCTCGGTGATGATCCCAATCATATGAGACAAGCAGTGTCACCTGTAGGATGAAAATAAGAAAATAGCCTTATCATGCTGAAGCTTGTGTCGGCAAACCTTGAAAGTAATCCTGAGACCAAACTTCATGAAGTTCATGAACATATAATGCTGTGAAGAGCGCGCACTTCACTGGAGAATGTGAAGTCCGGAGCACCGGACAAACGCCCCGGTGCAGCATGCTGCACTGTGGGAATATGTGCCCAGGATCTGCGTTCTTGTCGGAGCAGAAAAATAATCGACCTGGTCTTAAGGTGTTTCACACATCTTTCAGTAATGAGCGCTGCGAATCAGTTAATACGGTGCGTGTGTAAGAACTATGTCACTTTCTTCACGAACGTTACAGCATGCAGGAGTCAAATCATATGGAAACTAGTGTTGTTTGCAAGCATGGGGAGAAGTTTGGGGGTACGAACAAAGAGCCCTGAACAGGCACTCTGTACGGCACTCAGTGTAACAAACAGGTTAGTCAAACAAGGTGAATTGATTTCTTCTTAACTCGCATTGCGTGCGTGATTCCCAGGGTCCGCCGGGCGAAGGCCTTCAGTTTCCCCCAGAGATGCTGTTCCAGAGGGACCTGCACAACAGGTTCAAACGTAGCCTCGAATGAGTAGACAACGCCTGCCCGGAAGAAGACTACGTGGTCATCATTGGAGACGACGGCAATGACGACGATGACAAGAACTCTACGGCCGCCGCGGAGCCAGTGGACGAAGTGGCGTAAGAAAAAATCAGCCGAACGTTGACGCACATCTTCGCTAAAGTGTACATCTTGCGGCGCGAGATAGAGCAGATCCGGCGCCCCTTGGGCTCCCGGCACAACCCGTCTCGATCGTGCCGCGACCTGTGGCTCGCGCATCCAGACTCCTCTGATGGGTTGTACTGGGTGGACTCCAACTGGGGCGTGCCAGACAACTCATGGCGCGTCTTCGGCTGCATGCGCGCCGGCGGAGAGACCTGCGTGTTCGCCGACGGGGACACGGACTCGGCGCGCTTGTCCAGGTAGGTCGGCCGGAGAATAGAGTTGGCCAGTGCAGCGCATAACCCTGGCCTTTCTTGGATTAGTTTAATAAGGTTATTTTTCCTTCGCCTTCTATCCATAGGCTCTTTTTTCTTCAGAATGACGAACAGCTTGTTTAATTTTCTTCTGGCGCTATATGTGTGATGCGATATTGTTTCGATGTGCGAGATAAACGAATGTGCCTCATATAGCCGGACGGAATGTTGTGGTATTACAAGATGTCATTCTCTTCACAAGGAGACCAAGATAACATAAATACAAAGGTTTCATCTTGGTCCCTTTTTTTTGGTAATGGTGACAAAGAAAGTGCAAAGAAAACGAGGACAGGAAAAAGCGAGAAGCAGAAAAGACGGTCATTTAGAGCTATAGCTGGCCCCTAAAAAAAATAGATAGAATGTGTGAAGTGGTTCATTATTCCCGACTAGACATTCATCACCAAAAGGGTTTCCGTGAGAGCGTAAATTTCAGTATTTAACATATTAGTTAAATAACACTAACGAATAAACTTTTTATTTTTGATTTTAGGAGCCAAGATTATATTGCGAAATTGATGTCCGTCAACATCGAAGGGAGCTGCGTTTTTAAATTTTCTTGATAGGCAGTCTCTTTCGAAATAGTTTATGTCGAAAATACGCATTTGAAAGCGTGTTGGGTTGGCTTTTGCGCATTGCATACTGATAAATTTTCGTCTCTTGCACTTCTTATGCATCAAAACAGCCGCATTTTGCGTATTTCATGATGTACACGAAGTTAACTTTTCGATGACGATATACCACGCGCAGCGCCGTTATTATTTAACTAGGAAATGCGGGAATGCCAACTCAACGTGCTTTCAAATGGATATTTCAAACCACGTTACCGAATAAAAATATTAAAAAACAGGGCTCAACTTTGATGCTGATAACCATCAATTTCGCAGCTTAATCTTGGCTCCTAAAATTAAAAAAAACAAGAAGAATATGATTATATTTGAGCCATTTAATTGTCTAACTATGGATCCTTGTGAGGTACACAATATCCACCTCGCTGTACAGTCTAGCTCAACAGACTGCACCGATGTATCTTTCACAGTTTTTAAACACCCCCCCCATATATATATATATATATATATATATATATATATATATATATATATATATATATATATATATATATATATATATATATATATATATATATATATATATATATATCCAATGGTTAATAAAATCGCCCTGTATGTACAAAGAATCTGTTGAGCAAAACAAAAGGAATAAAAAATAATAGGCCCCCTGCCTGCTGAGGGAAGCGAAGCCCGAGTGATGCCAGCTAAATGGCGATAGTTGAAAAAAAACGACAATACTTCAGCGGCTAACATTGCACGGACAACTTATCAGAGTCTCTGAAGGCAGCGCGTATGATTGCAATGTCTCCTCCATGTTACCAAGGCGCGCCGGTGGGAGAAGCCAGAGTCCGCCTCCGCTGCCAGCAACGCGTCCTCGTGGTTCAGCAGCCTTAAAGGCGGCTTCCGGCTGCGCTACTGAACCGTGGGGGACGTGCAGCTGCGCTTCCTCAGTCTCCTGAGCACCGGCGCGTACCAAAACTTTACCTTCGTGTGCAACAACGTGAACGCCTGGTACAGCCAGCGTACCAAAGACCACGCACGCGCTCTTCGCTTCCGGGGCCGCAACGAGGCGCAGATGAGCTTCGCGAAGGACAGTCCCACGGTACCCGTGGACGATTGCCAGGTGGGAACGCTTGCCGCGGACTTCAAGACGCTGCTTTTTTGGATGCCTCTTCAAGGCGCCGTTTTATTTCGAACATGCGACGAAGTTTAACGAAACGCGACAGGATGTATACGCGTGCTCATCAGCGATGGCTGGTGCTTTCTGTGAACGTTCTGTCGTGCTCCGAAAGGAGTCAGTGAAAGGCGTGAACAGAGTTGTTATTTTCTTTCCTGGATATTTAAAAGTATTAGGCAATGCAAAGGCTGTAATTTTCGACTTGTACTCTGACTGCTCGCAACGATAGAGATAGGTGCATGCCCGCTCAGAATGGTGGAGACCTGCATTGATAGATATGAATGCGCTGTTATCATTTAGCACCGTCCGGAAAATCCCCAAACGCATTTTCAAAAATAACCAAGGCGACATCGAAAACAAGGCCTTCTTGTCGCAGTTAGAAGTGACAGAAATGATGAAGATGAACTTTTTTGTGCTAGTGATTAGTCACCACTGAGAAAAGTCATACAAAAGTGCCTCGTTGCACCTGAATTTGTATATTAGAGAAATCCAAAATATAGCCACACGAGGAGCGTTGCGAGTTCCCCCTATACATGGGGTGCGTACTCTCGTCCTACACATATATGATGTCCGTCATGATGATGGCCATTTCTCTGCTAGCTGTGGAGGAAGACGCATTTTAAAATGGTGAAGGTATGAAAGGCGATGGCTGGGGGAGGGGGAGGGGAGTTAAGACGGTGTCTCACAAGGCCACTTTGAGCAAATGTATGCCCCGCGTTCAGCTGCTTATAGCGCTGTGTGCGTTCGTTGAATGTGTGTATTTCTGTATGGCGGTGCTAGACAATCGCTCTAGTCTCCCTGATCACTGCTTTGCGTTCCGTCGCTCGAAATGTATCTGCAAACATGAGCAGTGAGAACCGTCAGACATCTAAATTACATTATTTTTTTTTCCAATACTGCAAGTATAATTATGAGGCCCTCACAAGTCGATACTCAGTCCTACTTTGAGTTGAGAATAAACAAAAATGCATCATAGTTATATATTAGCAATAATCTAGTCAAGAACTATAACAAACTAATTAGCAGGTTAACATTCAATAACATCAAACTCAAAACCCTGCGTGGGAAAACAATCGTAAACTGATAATGTAATAATGGTGGTTGATGGTAGCAATTAGTCCTGCAGGTATAATATTTTACGCCTGTATCTATGAATAAGACAACAAAAATAAAAAAGAGCCACTTCGAGCAGCACACGCACATGCACGAAAACAAAAAGAAAAGGCCATATGGGGATGGAAAGTGAACAGGTTGCACTACCGGCTGGAAGGATGGACGACGATCACCGGGTTACCGCTTTGGGACAGATTCCATTGCCTTGAGGTTAAAAAGGGAACTTGAGCTGGTGATTTATGAATCCAGTTGGTTCAATTTGCGAATGACTAGAGCTGAAAATTAATTCTTGAAGGCGTCGGTACGACATGTGTATTCGTTCAGTGTATGCTCGTGTTTATTCTCTGTTTGCCATGACTTTGAAAGAGACACATATTTTAGCGATGATCCATAACTACAGCGCAAACGACAGGACAGAGATGAAGAAGGGACGCCACACAGCGCTGTCCTGTCGTTTGCGCTGTAGTTATGGATCATCGTAAACACCAACTCGCCCAACAAATGCTTTTGTCGAACTTCATATTTTAGCGGGTTTATGCTGTAAAGATTGTGTAGCAACTAGAATAAAAACTTAAGGCAATCTTTCCTCGCTTTAGATGATGATTACAGAAGCCTGCAAGGTTGGTAAAAGAATCAGAATATTTGTATTTGTCATGGTTGAACCTTACTACTTTTCGTTGAAACCTCTCCAGGCACATGGTGTTTGTTAGTAACTGATTGTGGGAACTAAACAATGTTTGCATACTCAAGACCGGCATTACAAACTCAGTATAAGCAAACATTTAGAAGTTTTTGGTGCTAGTCGTAGGTAGTCTTGTACACATTACAGAAAATAAGACACCGATGGCAATTACCGTTACTCCACCTGAGTTATTAATAATTACAGTGGTCAATTACAGCCACAAAATAGTAACTGAAAAACTACAGAAAATTAATTGATTATTGTTGCGTTATTTGCCTTCGAACGGTTATTGCCATAGCACATATTTACTGAGTCTTCAATGAACTACTGAAACTAATTGCTCAGTTTGGTAACGCGATACCGTTAAAGCTCCGGTTCCGCAGGAAATCTGGCGTCATCACCGTCGGCGCTGTGAGCGAAAAATCACCAGAGAAGCAACCTAATTTGGCCACCTATGTCACGTGACCTTGTCGTGTTATCTCAACCTGTCCACTGGATTGTGAGCCAACTCACGACAACCACGGCAGATGGCAGTTAAATTAATGATATGTCGCGAGAGGTTGCTCAGAAAGACCGGCCCGTGTCGCAAAAGCGCCACCGTTGGGAGCACCTGCCATCGCAGGGCAGTGGTGCATCACTTAACCGCTGCAATCCCTGCGCCGGGAGTGTGTATGCGCATTCCCATGGATCTATGAATGTAAAGTCGAGAATGACTAATCCCGCACACATGAGAATTAACGCCCCTTTAACGCTATCGCGTCATACCCTTAATGAGGAGCTTCAGTGCCCCTCCAATTTTTTTACAAGTTAATTTTCAAGACGAGTTGTTTTTTGAAGTTGTACTAGAGAAGACTACTTCAAAAAACAACTCCTCTTGAAAAGTAACAACTTTGAGAAAAAATTGTAAGAAGCAGCCGAGTTCGGTTTAGTGGGAGGGAAGTTGCGGTGCCATGTGACAGGACGGGGCGTGCCTACAGAGTGTGCACGTGATACTTCCTGGGGCGAGAATTGTCGTAGAGGACGGTGGTCACCCGGCTGTGGTAGGGACATGATCTTTCACGATGCTCCTCCGTAGCCATTTCGTTCTTGCTCTTTCACGAAGGAAACATCCCACATCCCCGCTAGCACCAGTGTTTGCCGTCATGTTGAGGTTCTCAATACTGTGCCGTTGGTTACTAACACTTAAAGAAGAACTAAGTGATTGCCGGCAATCATTCACAGAAAAAAGTAACTGAATTATCCGGAACGTTACTGTTTGAAAACATAATTGATTAATTGCAAATTTACAAGAAATTATAATTGGTTACAAGTAATCAAATACTTCTAACGCGTTACACAAACTCTGGTTGCAGGCACCGTCAGAGGAAAAACAATTTTTGCGAGGCAGCAAAGCGACAAATGTGTATGCGCGTCCAATATGGGGTCACACGTTAGAGTTAAAAGAGGCGCGTCGAGCTGTGGCATATAATTCGAGCTGGCGCAAATTCAGACGTTGGGGAGACTGTTCATGTGGCAGAAGCTCTGCCCACCGAGGTTTATAACCTGTTTTGCTTTGCTTTGTTTGCATTTGTTTCAGTTTTGCGACGGCAAGACTGTGTTCGTGTTCAAGACCAAGCATACAGCCACACTGCCAATTGGAGATTTCCAGCCATTCGACTTCGGCGGCGAACAACAATCCTTTGGTTTCGAGATTGCACCCGTTTGTTTTCAATGAATAAAGCCATGTTTATTTTTTTTGCTCCTTTTGTTAACGTGTTCCGGGAAAAAAATAAGACCTTAATATGCACATGACATATGCTCACTGAAATAAATATATATCGCTAGAAACCATGCTGAAGAACATGACTCCGGATTAGTGCTTGCTAGTGTTATCGGCAGCAGTATGTTCAAGGAGGGAGAATTCTTATTTTGTTTTTCACATGCACTTTTTTATTATTATGCCTGCTCTCTCATCCTAGATTCTCGCAAAACAGCAAGATCATATATTTCTTTAATTTCCGAAGGTAAGAAAACGCCCAGATGTGGTCGGTGAGTTTTTCAGCCAATTTAAACCTGAAAAGCAAGTACACGCCTAAAAAGCTTTAGAAAAGGCACTTCTTGACTGCACCTGAAAGGTTAGGCGTGTCAGTAAAATTGTGTGAGGGGAACCAGCGCAGTCCTTGAAATATGGTTCATGCGTTTGGTAATTTTCTCAAGTCTCGCGTTCACATCATGCAATTAAAACAAGACCCTTTCATTGCATTCATATTACTAGTCCGAGAAAGAAATTCTTTCTTTTACCTGTGCAAATTAGTATCCTCCCAATTCGAACGCAATTTCGGGAACGGGCACTGTCAACAACCTACTCCTTGCGATTCTCGTTCTTCGAGCGAAAGGCATATTTTAAAGCACACAATATGGATTGTGGCGAACTCTCTATAAATCTCTTGGTGCCATTTTTTACTCTGACGAGAAAACAATTGTTGGCAGCTTCAGCGCGGCGAAAGTTGGCAATGATCGCATCCAAACATACCAAAACATTAGATATGCACAGTGCATTTTAAATTCCTGTAGGGTGCAAATATTCTGACAGGCCTATTAGTGCTGCAGCGGCTTCACGTTTTTTTTTATATCTTAATGTAATGAATTCATAGTTTTTCTGTTTTGAACACTGCTGTGTTTACATCCTCCTGAGACCTGGGATTGGAAAATTTCTCCATTACATTGAGGAAGAGTATCACATACGCCGCAGCCATGGAACGAGGTTTATTTCCGTAAGAATCCCATGTTCAGTTAATTTCATACTTGTGCTGCTGCCGCCGTCGGAAAGGTGGAAGACAGTGCATGATTGCTTTGTAGTGGCGGTAAAAAAAAAAAAAGAAGCAAGTGAATTCACTTGCATTTCAAGTGGCGATAAAGCACCTTTTATCTCTTATTACCACCAATTAGAGTTCAAATAACAGCCATAAGCCTGCATTTCAGCTGTTATGTATCTCTGTGCATTGGCCGTTTCATAATTAGTTTTATACTTGCACTTCCTAAGTCCTTAAAGAAATCTGGGAAACAATTTACACTAGGGGTCGCAGGAAAATTTTAGAACATTATTCGAGGTCAGTTTTATTATGTCACTGCCTCACTGTGTACTAATTCATCCAAATTTCTTCTGCTGCCTTCTGACACGAAAGATTACTTAGTCATCAGGCAACGACAAACAAAAATATCAAAGTAAATGTACAAGGTCGACCAGGCACCCTTTGGTTGATCTTATCTGGAACCACCCTACTCCAACCTTTCAACCTCGCACCTCCACCACGGTGGCCGCTACATTGCCGCACCCCAACCTCACACATTCTGTATTTGCGCCTGATACGTCGGACGCCCTCGGATGGATGAGCGATTGTGTGTGACCCATGGCGACACCCATAACCCTGCCCAGGTTTATTTTTCTGGGTCTGTAGCAGTCACGTTTTACCTACAAGGGCACACACACAACATTGACTATGGCGGCACAGGATTACGCAAGCGAAAAAAAAACGAAGTAGAGGTGTGCATAGAATGACGACAGAAATGGACTTGTAATGTAATGTACTCCGGATCGTTTATTCTAAAGGGCCAGACGCTTGCATCCGATCTAAATACTGTGAAATAATTTTGTTCACAGTACGGTAAGAGGCCACCGCAAGATAAGGTCACGTAAAGTCGTGAAATCACTACCATTATTATTTTTTTACTGAATCAGCCTACACCGTCAGCAGTCCCTTCAAGTTTGAGCTGGGGTTGCAATTTGTGATGAGGGAATGGCTGAGTTGTAGAAATTCTGCAGGGTACCAAATTTTAGCCAGAACGGGACGTTGAATGACTCCATGACACGGAATTTTACTTCTCAACAATCTCTTCACCCAACCTCTGTGATTGCGCCCTAGAGGCTTTGATGGCGGAGGACTGCTTGTGCTCTGATTACAGCTTCGTGTCGTGCCCACGCGCTTCGAGCACCTCCGCTGCACTTTGCATAATTGGCTTTTGTTCCAAACTGAGCACCCTGATCAGAGAATGCGCACGATAGAAGAGGACGAATAGACGGTCCGCATTATGCATACACGTCTGTTGTAGTAACCGAACGCTTCTGCCTAACATATATGCAAAACGTTGGCAAGCTCCGTGAGGTTTCCCCTTCCTTTGTTCATTTTGTTTGTGTACGTATATTGCATTCCTGAGGTGCAGAACGGGGATTCACCAGTTGGAATTACTATCGTTGTGATTTTCCAAGCGGCGTTCTTTTCAAGCAATAATAATAAGTCAATGAAGTGCCGTTGATATACAGACATAAAGAGATGGAGCCTGCAACAGACGTGATGGACGAAGCAAACGCTATAAGAAACCAGCACGATCATGAGATATGAGCCCCTTATCCAACACTCTATACTCAAGTTCATTTTGCGGCCGACTGCATGAAGCAGCGATTTGTACCATTGTGGCTGTGTCTAATGCCCCAACAATGCCTCCTCCTGGGGCAGACGTCGACGAGTAACCCGGAAAGTCATTCTTACAGGCGATTGCCGCGCCACATGCGACTTGTGAGTTTGAAAGACCGCCCGCCCTGTTCTGATCTCTAATCCGGAACAGGCGATAACCTTGTTGCTTCTGCTGGCGCTGGGAGTGTGCAACACCAGCGGCCAAGGCCAGGGCAAGAGCCTCGGTCGCGGGAGAGGACAGGGTCACGGCCAAGGTCGCGGTCAAGGCTAGGGTCACGGCCAGGGCAGAGGGAAGCACGGCGGAAGCCCCGCTGTAGCCGGTCCCTTGGATGCGGAAGGCGGCACTCTGCCAGGAGGCGGCGGCGGCCAGTTCTGCGAGTGCGGCGGCTTCCAGCAGACCCAGGGCCAGCGAGTCGAGGAGGGCTTCGAGCAAACGGACTTATACAACCATGGCCGCGGCAACGGCGCCGCCTTCCTGGGCACCAACTCCGGCGTGCTGCAGTCATGCCTGCTGCAGGAAGTAAAGGGGAAGTTCAAGATCAAGGGCAAAGTGCGAGGATACACGGCCGCCAGCGCACAACAACAACAATAACAACAACAACAATAACAACAACAACAATAACAACAACAAAAATAGGCTTTTTGAGTTAGAAGAGCGCTTTTCTTTTCGGCATATCATTGTCAGCGGTGTAGTACATCATAATTACGTGCCAGCAAGCAAGGTGGTGAACTAATATAGAATAGTTAACTTTTTATTTATTACTGTTAGGCTTCTTAATTACTGGGAGGAGATCGCCCACCGTAATTAATATTCATATAAGTTTTTAGAATTTCGAAAGCGCGGTTACCCTCGGCGGTATAGCCCAACAAATTTGGCCATTTCGATGAGTTACATGCACTGGAGAGGTTGCTTTGCCTGTAATCTTCCGGAAAGCACATGTATTTTGGCTCGATGTCGCCATATTTTGTTGGGTCACAGCGCCGAGGGTAACCGCGTTTTCGAAATTCTAAAAACATATATGGATATTGCGTATGGTGGGCTACAGGCCTCTCAGTAATGAAGGAGCCTAACTGTAACAGTTAAAAAGTTAACTATTCAATGTTACTTAACCATCCTGCTAGATAGCACTTCTTAGCTATATTTTATGTACTGTACTGCCAATGACAATACTATGCCGAAACAAGCGCTCTTCTAACTCAGGAAACCTATTTTAAAAAATTGTGCAAAATCTTAGATGAAACACCCTGAATGTTGCCTTCGCGATTGCATGTGGCATTCCTGGTCGCAGATAGCGGAGAATGCAAATATGCCATCTTCCCTACTTTTATATTCTTGTCAACATTCAATATCAGTGCAAACGCCGGCGCATTGTTGCTATGGGTAATATTCAGCTAAAGCAGTTAGCCTGCATTCGGCGAGCAGTTGCGTTATTGCCACTATTCTTTCGGTTCTTCCCCCGCTCTCACGCCCCGCTAAAGCTTTGGAAGGCGGAGGAAGAAGGACCGTAAGGACAAAAGCAACATGAAGCACGCCAAGACACCCGGCATGGTGAGAGAGCAACTCGTGCATGCTGAGCAGCGATAACAGGAATGGTGATAAGTGTCATGCCCAAGGCGCACGGTGATAACCGCGTGCTCAACGCATTCGCTTGATCGACTGCCATGGTTACTGCCGCGCGCCATCTGGTCATAGGTATCGAGTGTGATCTGTACTCGTGTGTGTGGCTGTATGCACATCTATAACGGCAAGCAATATGGCTTCGATGCGTACGGAGAGCCAATATTATTTCTGCAACAGCGCCTCACAAAATCCAGTTGTGGTATTGTTACAGCTTGTGGCTATTGGTAACGCCAAATCTCTAAATACCAACACACATATAAATGTAGTAGTTAAAAAGGTATCTGTTAGAATTAAGTCAACAACTGTACTGTCTAGCCATGCTCAGAATAAACTTATTATTATTATTATTATTATCACAAGCTGACTTAACAGAAAGTAGAGTAGTCAGCACAGGCGACAGAATATGATTAATACTGTTCTTGACGACGACATCTGCTGATTTTATTAAAAACGCCCGAAGCCAGGAAAACCTGTAAACACCGTCGAAGCTTTTTATCAGTGACTTCCCCTTGCGAATCTCACTCTAATTCTGTATATTTCCGTTCGGTAATGAAATCAGATGCAAACGTAATTTCCATTTTTATCCTTCCGAGCAACCTCTCTTTTAGTCTCCGGTTCCTTATTCCTTCTCGGAAATTTGCTTATTATGCCGAAACACCGCAACACGAGGCGAACACACCAGCATAGCGGTGTTAAAGCGGTAAAATATGCAAAAGTATAATGAAGGTATGGTGATGTGGTAGCTGATTCTTTTTCCTTTTTTGTAATGAAGATATGTGAATAGAACTGATTACATGCTCGCGCTGTGCTGCTGAGTCGCTGTTTCAAACCTTCTAATATGACGTTGAATGGGGCACAGTGTTCTCTTCTGTTTTTAATGTTCGATTTTTGTTTATTTATAATCATTCTTTTTTTCTTTTCTCTTGGGGGATCAGTTAGGTTGGCGGCCTGCCTTGCAGACGACCAGGCGCTAAACGTTATCTTTCCTTTAACTATTTTGCAGAGACCCATCGTTCACTTTAAAAGGCTTCGCAGAATGCTCAAGCGGTGCCTGCGGTTAAAAAACGTCCAGGATGCTGGCGTATAATTGAGTAGTTCAGTTTTGAAGGTAAGCAAGTGATTGACTTAAAGCAGCTTGTCTCAGAATTCTGTTGAGGCGTGTGAGTATTTCAGCGATTTTTTTTCCTTGGGGTGTGGGGGGGTTGGAAAATAGATTTCGCTGCGGAAAAATTTGAGCCGAGAGCCGTGGTACTCATGACACAGAGAGCGGTCTACGCTGCCCACTCTACGCCAGTTGTTTCGACCCGTGCGATTTTAATAGTTGGCACAGTGTTCAAAGATGTGATCTAGCCCTTTCTTTCAAAATGCCGTGGGATCACCGAGTCATCGGAGAATTCCCAGGATTTCGGAACCATTGCCATCACCACCTGGATGAATGTGGCGGAAACAGGGGAGGGTATTGCCCTCACAGGAACATCAACATCATCTTCCCTATTTATTAGCTGCAGGTATTTCTACTTTCCCGCACATTAACTGTCTTCGGTTGCTGGTTAATATACAATATTTAATAAATATTCTGACAACTTTTCAATTGGTAGCGGTATATCAGACTTCCCCAGGCGTTCATAAAGATACACTGCTAGCATCATCATTATCGCTATCATCTAGAAAGTCAAAGGCATGCGTCGTTGCATGATCTTAGCAGCATGTCATGAATGAGAACTGGCGCGTTTACCTGTTGGACAATCCTAATGTCATTAATGAGGACCGGTGTGTGGGCACTCCTTGTAATGCGTCATGCGCGCATGTGTAGTGATGGTTTATGGTTTATTGGGGTTTAATGTCCCAAAGCGACTCAGGCTATGAGAAACACCGCAGTGAAGGGCTCCGGCAATTTCGACCACCTGGGGTTTTTTAACGTGCACTGACATCGCACAGAACACTGGCCTCTAAAATTCGCTTCCAACGATATTCGACCGCGTCTTTCGGGCCAGCACCCGAGCGCCATAACCACTCAGCCACCGCGGCGGCTGCATGTGTAGTAATGTGGGATCTATATGGACATAGAAATGGGGGTGGAAGGGTGTTGGATGGAGGCCTGGTATAACAAGAAATTACATCGTTGTCACGTGAGTAGGTGTGATGTCATATTACACCATTATCACGTGCCTAGGTTTGATGGCCTAATACATCGCAGTCAAGTGACCTGGTATGACGTCGCACTCATATGATGTCATCACCAGTTATACTATTAGTCTTAGCGTTGTCTAATTATACTAATAATCATTAATTATGTGACATCATGATCATCTTATTCGCATGACTCGTCGGCTCGTGACGTCACCTGGTGCCGTTTCTTGCGGACACTTTTTGCGGGTATGACCTTGAAAGTGTCCATTTATTGCTTTCGCATTAATAAAAGAACGCGCTCACTTCTACACAGACAAACAAAAATTGGGGGACGCTGAAGCTTTGCCTTTAAGAGTGGAACGCGACAGCGTGTTGCAGCACTGCCAGTGAGTCCACGGAACGCCATCGCCTGTTCGGCGTGACGCCTTGCCCGTTAGACAAATTGCTCTGCTACATATGGTGAATGGACGCGCGGAGCTGCAAAGCACGTAGAAGCGCTGCCAGGCGCCTTGCCTAAAAGCGCGGGACTCAAGTTTCAGTCGTAGTTCGTGAAGGGATCGCCGCTAGGGGCCCGAGTGAGTGGACGCGTCTCGCATCGACTCCGCCAATTTCTGGCTCCTGTGGCCAGCTCAATCTTCCCAAGGACCCATCAAGAACCACAACGGATCCAGGAAGGTACACGGGCCCTAACCGTTATCATCTTTTGGATGTGCCCGATGATTTACAATAACAGGCAAGTGAAAACGTCTCCGCCTGCTGTGCCGCTGCGCTAAGCCTCGCCTCATCGAGGCGAGCCTCGCCGGCCCGCTGCGTTCCTCACTCACCGGCAGCGCACCTCCACCCAGCAGCGATGGAGGTGCAAGCGCAGAGGGAAGACCTTCGTCCCAGTGAGTGGACCCCGATACTCCGCGCGTACAAGGGTGAAATCTAAAGCGCGGAAACGCTGGCCATATCCCATCAAGCAGCGTCTGTTCCATCTAAGCCTACGGCGTCCGCGTCCGCTACCTCTGCGACTTTCAAGCTTACATACAGGCCTCAACAAGAACCGCTGCGTGCGACGCACGCAGTCGCACACCGAATCAAACAACTTGCTTCACTCCCTCCCGGCACTATACGGATCGTTTACCGACCAAGAGGAGGCATCTCTTTGAAAGGCACCATGGCGCAGCCACTCCTGCAGGCCCTGTAAGTCACCGCTGCTGGCCGTGACCTCGGGGACCTTGGGGATATTCACCTGACGATCCACCCTACGAATAACACCTTCACGGTCGCTACCCCGCATGAGACAACCGCCCTTCACCTCATCCAGCTCATGGAAGTGATCCTCCAAGAGACAGCTTACCCTCTCGCAGTCTACATTGCCCCGCCGGCGGCTGCTGGGCGTGGAGTCATCTCGCAAGCCTCTTGGGAGGAGACGCCGGAGCAGATGCTACAGGACCTCCAGACCCGTAACCCCTACGCTGATATCATTGTAGCCCGCAGAATGGGTAGGAGTCATTCCGTACTGATCACCTTTGCGCACTGACCAGTCCCCCATACCATACGCTACATGAGTGTAGTGTACAGATGGACGCCGTACAAGGGAAGTACAGACGCGTGCACGAACTGTCATCGACCGGGCCATAGGTACGACGTGTGCCCGCACCCCAAGCCTGGTCTCTGCCCGCGGTGCGGAGACAAGCCTGAACCGCAAGATGTGCCCTCCTACATCCCGACCTGCATTCTCCGTGGAGGCCAGCACATCACGGGCTCCGGCTCGTGCATGGCTAGAAATCGCACCGCCCTACCACGCAACCCATCGCCCCAGAAGGCAATGCCCCCAAAAAAGGATGACTTTCCTCCGCTGCAAACGAACAAGAACGACTTTCCTCCGCTGAAAACGACCCTCCCATCTACTGCAACATGGGCCTCCAAGGCTGCCGGGGTGAACACTAGGACCTCCCAGGACCCGGACGTGAAGGCTCTGAGAGAGGAGGTAAAGCAGCTCAGAGTAGCCCTCTCTACCGCCACCTCTGCTGTATCTCCCCATCCTACCCCCTCCCCTTCACCCACCCAACCCGCCCAACCCGCCCAACCTCCCCCTAAAAAAAGAAGGCCTGATGAGAGCCCAGTCGAACCAATAGACCTAGACGCCAAATTTCACTAATTCGCCCAAAACTTGAAAGTCAGGCTCACAGCGCGCCATTACTGCGCAGCTCACTGCACAGTGCCAGCTTATGATAGAATCTACCATTACCCGTCTAATGGATAGTGTCATATGTAGCATCATGACCAAGGTAGAGGAGCGCTTAACTCGCCTCACTCCTGGACTCTCAACGGACTATCCTCCCATAGTCCCACTCTCCACACCCCTCCTTCCCCTCACTACCCAACAACATGGCTCCTCCGATGGGCCTTAATTCTTTACAGATTATTCAGTGGAATTGCAGGGGCTTTCGACGAATGCGCGATCCTCTGCAGCAAACTATCGCAAGTTCGTCATCCCCACCAGACATTATCGCCATTCACGACGCCAATGTTTGCAGGCAGCTGCCAGGATATGCTTTTATCCCCTCAGACCCCACTGATCTTCCTCGGGTGGTCACATATGTCAGTAAATCCTTGCATTACGTGGAGCACGTAATTACCTCCCCTATCGCTAACAGCCTTATTGAAGTCTTACCGCCCACCCCTGCAAAATCAAGCTTGTTCTTTCGTAACTGCTACCTTCTCCCACGTCAGCCAATTAGCTTACTCCCCTCACTTCTCAAATCCGCAACCCAGTTAGTCAGATAAAACCCCCTACTTATTGCTGGAGATTTGAATTGCGCTCACGTGGACTGGGGCTATCGGCGCACCAACCACAGAGGCACAGCTTTATACAATGAGACGCTGGCGCTTCTCTTGACCATCTTTAATGATTTCAGCTTACCTACGCGGATTGGTAACTGTTACTGCCGATACTAGCCCAGACCTCACGTTTGGTAGAAACTTGGACCACCTGCAGTGGGAAAGAATGTATTCCACACTAGGCAGCGATCATCACCTAATTCGAATAACGCTAAACTATCGCCGATCTCAGCGCAAATTTCCCGTTAGGCACACTAATTGGGACGCGGTCCGCAAATTTAGACAAGCACAGCCAACACAGGCTCCCTTAGACCTAGACACCTGGATTATTCAGTTGCAAAAAAACATTCGCCAACACACTCAAACGCCCGACTCTACCCCAGACACCCCTGTTATTGACAGCAAGCTCGCCCACCTCCTCCAAGCACAGGACAACATAACGAAAAGGTGCAAGACTCAGAGGCACAATAGGAGACTAAAACTCAAACTTGCCCAGATTCAATCCCAAATAGTACAATGTAGTGCCCCTCTTTGCAAAGCTAACTGGGCTCAGGTTTGTGACGGTCTCCGCGGCAATCTCTCCCCAACCCGCGCTTGGCACCTGTTACGGCACATGCCAGACCCCACGCAATCCAAATCTCAGACGCGCCTTAGCATTCGCCGCCTCGCTCACAACCATCGACAGGACACCGACGCCTTCCTCGCCCAGGTGAAATGCACCTGTACAACCGCTGGTCTCCCTTTCAAGTATCCTGATTATTCAGGCCCACCCCAGCCCGAGCTTGACACCCTTATTACAGAATCAGAATTTCGGCTGCCCTATTGAATTTACGGAATACCGCTCGCGGAGATGATCAAATTACCAATGCAGCTATCAGAAAACTTGTCGATGCTTCCATCTCTGACTTAGTCAACTACTTTAACAAATGTTGGGAGGCAGGTACTCTCCCTGCCTTGTGGAAGCATGGAAAAATTATTTTTATTCCAAAACCCCACAAGCCTATCACCATAGACAACATCCGCCCCATTTCTCTTACATCCTGTCTAGGCAAGGTCTTCGAGCACATAATTCTTGCTCGATTAACAACGTACATTGAAGACAACCACCTTTTCTCCCACAGTATGCCCGGCTTTCGTGCGCATCTATCTGCGCGGGATGCCCTACTTCAAATTACGCATGACGTGCTTGATGATACCATCCCCCACCACACTAAAGCTATCCTGGCAGTTGACCTCACCAAGGCATTTGACAGAATTCGACACGATGCCATCTTACAGGAACTGCAGGCTCTACATGTAGGCCCTAAAACCTACAACTACGCTCGCGCGTTTCTCTCGGGCCGCACTTCCTCCCTGAACATATATCAGATTAGCACATCCCCTTATACACCCGGAGAGCTCGGAACCCCTCAACGGGCGGTCCTTTCTTCCCTTTTCTTTAACGTTGCTCTCATCCCCCTAGCTCACAAACTGGCTCTAATCCCACACCTAAAACATACCCTGTACGCTGATGATATTACCACATGGACCACTCATGGCTCTGACGGGGAAAAGCAGACACCATCTCCTCTCTCGCGTCATCCATCGGGCTGGAATGTTCCCCATCTAAGTCCGCGCTCTTCCTAATTAGGCCAAAATCTGGCTCTAACTCGCCCATCCAAATCAATTTAAAAGGATCCCCTATCCCCATCACACCCGCCCTCCGCATTCTTGTCCTCCACTTGCAGGATTCTGGATGAAATGAACACACCCTTAAAAGACTCAAGGTCTCCACGCAATCCATTTTGCACCTTCTACGCCGAGTGTCCTCCCTTAACAAGGGTTTAGACGAAGCGGACAGCCTGAAAGCAGCGCACGCATTTACGCTTAGCCGCATTCTATACGCAACCCTATATCTAATAATAATAATAATTGTTTTTTTGGGGGAAAGGAAATGGCGCAGTATCTGTCTCATATATCGTTGGACACCTGAACCGCGCCGGAAGGGAAGGGTTAAAGGAGGGCGTGAAAGAAGAAAGGAAGAAGAGGTGCCGCAGTGGAGGGCTCCGGAATAATTTCGACCACCTGGGGATCTTTAACGTGCACTGACATCACACAGCACACGGGCGCCTTAGCGTTTTTCCTCCATAAAAACGCCGCCGCCGCGGTCGGGTTCGAACCCGGGAACTCCGAATCAGTAGTCGAGCGCCCTAACCACTGAGCCACCGCGGCGGGTAAACCCCATATCTCAAATTGAACAGCACGGAAACCGAACGCGTGAACGCAATGATCCGCCTTGCGACTAAGGCAGCCCTAAACCTACCTCGTAGCACTAGCACAGGCAAACTTCTTGCACTAGGCATGCATAACACCATTCATGAACTAGTTGACGCGCACCATCAGATACAGTACCTTAGACTTGCCACGAGCGCCACTGGCCGCCATATAGTCTCCTCCCTTCTCATCAACATACCCGCTAACCAGTCAACCCTTATAGCCATCCCTCGACACCTCCATACATCTCTCGTTGTGAAACCCCTTCCTCGACACGACCATCCCCAATATCATCTCCCTCGCCGCGTAGCTCGCGCTAGTGTCCTCCATAAGTATTATCGGCAAGCCCACGATACCGTTTGGGTACACGCCGCATGTACAGCGCATGAAGCGGTAGCATTTGCCTACAATCCAACCCTACCTCACCTCCTAACTCACCGTCTTCCCTCGGGCTCTACGCCTGAGGAGGCCGAGGAGACCGCCATCGCACTAGCCCTTGCACATTCGGACTCCCAATACATCTTCAGCGACTCCAAAACGGCTCTGTCCAACTTTACCAGGGGCAGGATTCACGCCCCAGCCTACCAATTGTTGAACACCCCGACCCAAAATTTACCGCACAGGGTAAAGCTTCAGTGAGTGCCGGCTCATTCTGGGAACCCTGGAAACGAGGTTGCCGATAAATTGGCCCGAGGTTTGATTTTCCGGGCTCAGGACAGTCTCGATCCAGGATTCTCGAGGGAGCGTGCGCACACCTTTGTGAAGCTCACGCAAATACCCCGTTTGGACCGTCGGACTTACCCTCCTCCCCACCCCTCTCCTACGCACTCCCAACAGAACCCCTTCATATGCCTCCAGACGCACTCTCTGTCATCCCCCCCCAGCTTTTTTCCCAGTATTGCGGCACATCCACTGCATGCTCCCTATGCGGTGACCCCCACGCCACACTCTCCCATATCTTTTTTGGCTGCCCTGCTGACCCTCCTCCGCGGGGACAGCACGCCATCTCGAACTGGGAGGACTGGGAGGGTCCGGCTTATGTCTGCAGACCCGACATCGCTGCTTGCTGCGGTGACTCGGGCTGCCGACGTCATGTCCTGGCATGATCAACTTGATGCAGTCCGGGACCGCGCAGTGGCCCAGGGACCCAGCTGGGTCTAAAACTCACTTGCTCAATAAAGTTTTTCTGTCTGTCTGTCTGCGTCGTAGTTCGTTGGCACATCGTTTTCTACAAACCCGATGCCACGGAATGCCAGCATAGCTTCCGCGCCGAACGAACGGGCAGCAAGCCGCAAGCTTCGTGGTGAATGCGCTTCGGATGTGCGCTGCGTTGTTCGCCGCTCACCGCTTGATTCCCGCGTGCCCGCACGGCCCCACTGCGCCCGAACGAGACGAGCGGGAGGCGTTTCCGTCGCGCGCAATCTGATGGGGCAGTGGCATACATTGAGAGGAAGAGGGGGAGGAATTTTGCGCTCACGGCCAACGCCTACAACACCGGCTTTTCTGCGACACACAGGAGCTCCTTAACGCTCACGGCCAACGCCGACAACACCGGCTTTTCTGCGACACACACGAGCTCCTTACGCTATCGCGTTAAGAAAGTTAATCGTCTTCCCCTGGACACCGCTGACAGCCTGCTGAAAAGGGAGGATGACCGTGGTCAAGACTTACGACTTCATCGCCCTTTGATTCGTTGACGGGTGGAGTTAAAGTTATTTCTTCAATATTCCTTTACAGCGCGGTTCGTGCGTCCTCCGAGTCATGTGAGACTTACTACGCAATTTATTTTCCTCAAAAATCAATTTTCAATTTTTCGTTTCGCACACTGAATAGGCAGCACGCCCACCCTGCCAGACCAGCAGGCGGCACTTAATGTTTGATCGCGAGAGATTGGTCTCGCAATGAACGCTGCGGCCATTGCTGGAGTGCCGAGTGTGTACTACAAATTTGTCAGCGCTAATGCACACAGCCCACAACTCTCTCTCTCTCAGTACCCGGCTTCGTACCACGCGTATAGATAGATAGGTCGGGTGTGGGCAACATTGAGCTTGTCTGTAGCGGCTAGCAAACGGAAACATGCCGTGACCGGGTTACACGACCACGGCAGCCACGTTGATGGAAGCGAAACGCTGAAGGTGCCCTTGTGCTGTGCAATGTCAGTGCACGTAAGTATTCCCAGCTGGTCGAACTTATTCCCAAGCCCTCCACTCAGGCACCTCTTTCTTCCTTTGTTCTCTCACTCTCTCGTTTCTTCATTCCCTTACGGAGCGATTCTTGTGTTCACCGAGAAATGTGATACAGTTATTCGGCCATTTCCTTTCTAAATAATGAAAATAATAATACTCGTTTTTTTGAGGAAAGGAAATGACGCAGTATCTGTTTCACATATCGGCGGACACCTGAACTGCGCCGTAAGAGAACGAATAAAGGAGGGAGTGAAATAAAGGAAAAAAGAGGTGCCGTAGTGGAGGTCTCCGGAATAATTTCGACCACCTGGGGATCTTTAACATGCACTGACATCACATCGCATAGCACAGGGGCGCTTTAGCGTTTCGTCTCCATCGAAACGCACCCGGCGTTGATTTTGCGCCTACACAAGCAAGTGTAGAGGCAGCTTCCTCCGCAGCCTCTTGGTACCTTGAAAGCTGTACCTGAGTGACCAATAAGTTTCTTTCAATGAACTTTAAATTTAGGGCAGTGGTCGGTTTTATTAACAAGTTGATGCAGCACATTAAACGAATGTTACATATCAAAGAGAGAACAGTTTATTTTTATATCCTGTGGATATAAATTCTTGATTTGCTGATGCACGGCAGCAACTCTTGTGCGCTGGTGACGGCAGCATGCTTTACGAAACTGCTTGGGAAGCAGATTATTTCTCAGTCGATGTATTCTTTACTGGTGGTAATTATGAGAGCACAACTTACTAAGCTGGTCTAGAAGTGTATGATTTAGCAATCCATTTCTTTCAAAAAAGAAAAGAAGTGAAAAGGTGGACCTCTGTAAAAAGAGAATTACAGAATACGTCCAGCCTTCCTACATGCTTATCAACACATTCTGCACGATGCACGAACACCTCCACTCTGCTATCACGATCAGCACACAAAGAAAAAAAGGCTATGCCTCATATCTAAACTCTCTTTTTGGAACAGTTCAAAAACACCGCACTCACACTCTCACTACTGGCAGTCCACCGTTGTGCAATATTATTTCAAGTTTTTGCTATTTACCCCTAAAATAGAGGGCACACAAAAAAACTTTTTCAACTTACAATGGACTTGCAGCTACAGCAGCTGTCACCCAGGCGAAGGACAATCAGAAAAAATTCTCATCGACATGGACTACACCTCTGCCAAAGACTACAGAATCGAACTTACTGCACTCCTATCTTTGACGCAGAAGTCGAATTCCTCGAGTTAATTGACCATCTTCTACATGCATTCATTCCCAGGATGGTCTCTCCTGCAATGACGGCGGCGTTGCTTTTCTGCCACTCTTTTGAAGTGCATTTTTTTTCTGTGCACGTCCACTGCCTTCGCTGTTGCAGAGTCATAGCGTTCGTTTGTCTCATGATAGTAAATTTTCATGGTGCAATGGCGTCTGGAGCCAAAGAGCGCCATTGCTCAAGATATTTTCGTTTCATCAAGGTGGGTTCAAAGTCGTTTTTAACAAGCATTCCACCCTGAATAAGCTGAACACCAGGCGAAGAGAAGCTTGTACCCATGCCATCACCAGTGGGTATCCGGATGCACTGGCCATCGAAGCCTGCACCTCCCGGATGCGAGGATTTATCTGTCTACGGGGCAACACCAACCGCACCAACAGGGGCAACCGAAGCGTTGGGCCGATGTAGAAAGAACAGAGCATAAATTTTCTCAAGTCGAACAGATTATATCTACTCGAGATATTCGGCTTTTTGTGCAACCAAAGGGTGGCTTGTCGACCTTTTACATTTACTTTGATAATTTTATATGTGATTTCCTGATGAGTGCAATGAAGAGTTCTGCAGTTGATTTATCCCCCTTTTTTTTCAAAGCGAAGAAATTTTTTTATCATGGAGAGGTGGAATGGCGTACTTACGCTCTCTTCTGTGTTGGTCCAATTTAACGATGAAAAAATAAAATATAATAATAATCCCCATCTTGACTTTTTGGAGTCAAATTATGGACGCTTTAGTTTGTGCCTCGTTATTTTTGTCTGTTTTGAGAGCTGATTATTTTTTTCAATTTGTCAATATTGGCCCAAGTAATGTCCTCTTAGATGCTGTGTTCACAAGAAACGAATGTGTCATAGCTTCAACAATTATACTTTATATTCTACACACGCAGACTGTCGAAATGAACAAGGCCATGTTTATATATATGGTTTATGGATGATGTGATATGATGGCGCAAAAAACGAAAAAACAACAACAGCAAAAGCTTCTGACGAAAATAAAAAAAAACACATTTTTTGAATTTTTTAAACTTCGTCCACGCATTCTCCAGTATACCAACGTGCAGAATCGCCAAAAACATGTTGCATAATAATACTAATAGCCATCTTAAGTTTTTGGAGTGATATTATGGATGCTTTAGTTTGTGCCTTGATTTTTTGTCTGTTTCGAGAGCTGAATATTTTTTTTAATTTGTCAAACTTGGCCCAAGTAATGTCTTCATTGATGGTCCGTATCGTCCACAAGAAACGAATTTTCCAGAGTTTCCAAAAATATTCCAAAGAATTTTCAATCTAGATGCAATGTTTTGAACCACCGCCTGAAATAAAGCCGTTAAAAGCGCGCCATATATACGTATACATGCAGGTGACAGTGCAAGAATCTATCTAGATGGAATGATTTGAACCACCGCCTGAAATAAAGCCACTAAAAGCACGCCATGTATACGTATACATGCAGGTTACAGTGCAAGAATCTATCTAGATGCAATGATTTGAACCACCGCCTGAAATAAAGCCGCTAAAAGCGCGCCATGTATACGTATACATGCAGGTTACAGTGCAAGAATCTATCTAGATGCAATGATTTGAACCACCGCCTGAAATAAAGCCGCTAAAAGCGCGCTATATATACGTATACATGCAGGTTACAGCGCTAGAATCTATCTAGATGCAATGATTTGAACCACCGCCTGAAATAAAGCCGCTAAAAGCGCGCCATATATACGCCCAAGCAGCACAGGTCATCGGCCCAATATTGCAACAGGATGGTCCCATCCTGGTCCTTTGAAGGGCCGGTCTTTGCCAATACGTTTCCAATGTTGGGCCAATTACTTGTGCTGCTTGGGCGTATACATGCAGGTTACAGTGCAAGAATCTATCTAGATGCAATGATTTGAACCACCGCCTGAAATAAAGCCGCTAAAAGCGCGCCATATATACGTATACATGCAGGTTACAGTGCAAGAATCTATCTAGATGCAATGATTTGAACCACCGCCTGAAATAAACCACTAAAAGCGCGCCATGTATACGCCCAAGCAGCACAGGTCATCGGCCCAATATTGCAACAGGATGGTCCCATCCTGGTCCTTTGAAGGGCCGGTCTTTGCCAATACGGTTCCAATGTTGGGCCAATTACTTGTGCTGCTTGGGCGTATACAGGCAGGCTACAGTGAAAGAATCTATCTAGATGCACTGATTAGAGCCACCGCCTGAAATAAAGCCGCTTAAAGCGCGCCATGTATACATATACATGCAGGTTACAGTGCAAGAAAGAGGAAAATGCACTTTCAAGGAAACGCTGAGAGGTTCTCGAGCTCTGGATGTGTGTGTGACACTGGGCACCGACATCTTAGTGCGATGCTCGTGATGGTGACGAGTCCTTGGCTCCTAATTCCAATCCTTTCCTTTAATGCACGCTAAAAGAAAGGCACCATGATGCGCACCACAAGATGCGCCGCGTTCGGTCCGGAACAGACCTCCCTCCAAGGCTGGTTCTGTCCCCACTGCTGCGCTGTTTGTTGAATCCTTTTCATCGTCTTCGCAGCCCGGCCAGCGAGGAAGAGGAAGACCGCTGGAAGTGTGGGCACGGGCGGGGGCGTGCTGGACTCCGTCTTATTTTAGGATGGGCCCATTATAACCCCTTCTAATCGCCCAAGATTTTAGACTTTCGGCGCCTGCCCGTGGCCCATCCCTAATACTGTTTTCAATGGGAGATAAGCCACTGCAAGCGATACCGAAACAGAGAACGGAACGGGGACTATATACGCTTCCCTCGAGCCTTCAACGCCGCCCTCGGCAGCTGCCGTGTCTTTTCATCGTGCGAAAATACAGGCGCTATATGAAAAGCAAAAATACGAATTTTGTCTAGCCAGAACGGCGAGACTAATCGCGTTTTCGAAATTATGAAATCTGATTGCTATGGCTATTAGACACACACACACACACACACACACACACACACACACACACACACACACACACACACACACACACACACACACACACACACACACACACACACACACACACACACACACACACACACACACACACACACACACACACACACACACACACACACACACACACACACACACACGCACACACACGCACGCACGCACGCACACGCACACACAGACACACACACACACGCACGCACACAGGCACGCACACACGCGCACACACACACGCACGCACAAACACACCACGCGCGCGCGTTTTATTTATCGCATATCGGACCAAATACGGTCCAAGCAGGAGAGGAACAGAATAAAACAATAGAGTACAAAACTTCGACCTTGAAAAAAAACATACGTGTCGACGAAACAAGTACTAAAAAATGAGCTGTGGTTCATCTACTGCTAAACCTGGTTATATAGTGAAAGCTGTGGTGTATCGGGCAACTATAGACGCGGCCACACTGGCTGGTGGCAGTTAATGGTTGATCGCGAGAGGTTAGTCACCCAGTGAACAATGCGACCTATTGCTACAGTGCCGCGCGTCTGCCCCAACGTCGTAAGCGCTAATGCATGCAGTCCGCATCTTTCTCTCCCCACCGCCGCGAACCTCAAATCCTTTATCCTTCCCTTACGGCGCGGTTCAGGTGTCCAAAGATATATGAGAGAGATACTGCGCCATTTCCTTTCCCCCAAAACCAATTATATTATATATTGAGGCGACCACTGCCCCACGGAGGCAGTTATGCGCCTTCCTTTGTTCAAAATAATCGGAGTCTAAAACGCTGTCAACGCCAACGGCAGTGAACACAACGGACGCCTGACGGTATATAGGTTCAGTGCCGCACTTTTCCAACAACGCTGTGAATGCATAGGTTAAGGCGCGACTGAGGTGTCCACTGTCCCAGGGCACCAGTTATACACCTTTCCTTTGCTTTCGAGGAATTAATTGAATTTTGTGGAACGTAAATGGCGCAGTATCTGTCTCATATATCGGCGGACACCTGAACCGCACCGTAAGGGAAGGAATAAAGGAGGGAGTGAAAGAAGAAAGGAAAATAGAGGTGCCGTAGTGGAGGGCGCGGAATCAATTTCGACCACCTGTGGATCTTTAACGTGCACTGACATCACACAGCACACGTGTGCCTTAGCGTTTTTCCTCCAAGAAAATTGAAGATTGGTTTTTAAAATTGGTTTTGAGGCAAGGAAATGGCGCAATTGCTCTCTCATATATCGATGGACCCCCAACTGCGCCGTAAGGAAGGGATACACGTGCTTGGGCTGAAGGTCGTTCAAGGCCATTCTCTGGCCCACCCAACGACTGCTTTACCCTATAGCGCAGTGAAGCTATTCGCTACAAACAGCGGCGAAAGGTCAGGCGACGGAGTCGGCGACGGCCACGTTCGCCGTGCGTGACGTCACTCGTGCGGCGACATATGCCGGGGATTCCTCCGCCGGCTGTCGAAGTGATCGGACGTGCGCCTGGCGCACTCTGTCGACAACAGGGGCTGCAACGCACTCAAGGACATGAGTGTGGGCGAAACTGGCTGGGATCAACGACGGAATAAGTAAAGACGGTGGACCGAACGCTACAGCGCAAGGTGGGCCGTACTTTTTACAATACCGAGCCAGCGAGGCGTCAGGAGAGGCGAGGAGAGCTAGGCCTAACGAGGCCTAGCGGAAAGGACGAAGAGGTCTACGCCTACGGCCACGCCTAAGCGACCTCGTACATAATGGAGGTGGTAGAGGGGAGAGAAATAGATCCCGAAGAACTGAAGATTCCGGGACAGTGGTTCAGAGCGATGAGAAATGGGAAAGCAATCCCAGAAGAAGCGGAGACAGGGAGCCACGTGGACGGCTCGAAAGGCGGAGGAAGAGCGACGGAGAGATGCGAGGGAAGAAAACGCGCGGAAAAGTCCGTGGAGAGACATATGAGGATTCCGAAAGGATTTGACAATATCATTCTGAGGCCCCAAGGAGGACTCGCAAGGCTGATCAAATATGGGGGCGCCTTCCTGGCTGATGCAATCAGTAAAATGGCGGGCAACGAAGATGGAGGAGCGGGAGACGTAATCCCGTTCAACACGAAGCAGCAGTCTATAGTCATGGCAACGGGAGATGCGTCGAGAAGAAACAAGTACGCGTCGCTCACCGAACTCATAGTGGGCGACGTAAAGACAACGGTAAGCGCCTATATGGCAGCGCCGGAGAACTGCGGAAAAGGGTGATATATAATGCACCGATTTTTTGGACGAAGAAAGAGATCCTAAATAAACTCGAACTATACAAGAAACGGTTCGAAGTATGCTACGCATGCTTCCGGATGGGCCATAGGCAGGACGTATGCCCGGACCCAGACAACAAAAAGTGCAGAAACTGTGGGGAAGAAAACCCACAGGGAAGTCATCAGTGCAAGACCAAGTGCCAGCTCTGTGCAAAGGAGCACCCATTGGGAGACAAGAAATGCAAGGAGATGCACAGAACACCGTACGAAGTAAAGAAGAAGATATGGGAGAAGAAAAAAGAAGGAGCACAGGCCCCAAACACCACGAGCAGGCGAGATGAAGGAACGTCGCAGGGACGACAGCGTCTCGAGACTGGGGAAAACAAGAGCAAAGACCAGGCAACACCCGGGGCGCAAGCGACACCGTAAGGGACAAGAGTATCGAGATCAAGGGACCCAAAGAATCCCTGGGGCAGGAGACAGAGCAGAAGCAGGAGCCAGAACAAAGAACTAAACAAGTAAGCTTTCTAGAAGGGTCTTCCCAGGCTAAAGACGATAAAGATAAAGAAATAGAACAGTTGAAAAAGAAAGTCAGTGAGCTCCAAGGGTCAATAAGTAACCTTACGAAAGCAATAAAGGAAAAAGAGAAGGCAGCGCCCCCTCTCCCTCGCATGCTACCTATACAGCCCGTGCAGGCAGCACAACAAAGTACCCCCTCGACACCTAAGCGGCAGGAAACGGTAGAGGACAAAATGGAGGAGGCAGAAACAGTCAGGGGACCCCCGTTAAGTGAAAGGGGGACAACGAAACAGATATATGGGTAGAGGTAAAAAAGGAATGTGAAGAAAATTGGAATGACATAAAGGCGATACAAACAGAACAGAGAGACTTCATGGCACAGGTCATGGCAGCACTCAACCAGATACAAGAGAACATGAATCAGAGATTTGAGAGCATGACGGCAGAAGTACAGGTGCAAAGAGCTGAATTGCAAACGCAGAGAACTGAGCTGGTTGCCTTAGGGGAACGACAGGAAAACTTGGAGGACGCTTTACCCAAATTCAATATGGCCAGAAACACACGAAATAAGTGTATTATTTGGCAATGGAATTGCCGAGGATTCCAACGCAAGCGAGCGTTATTGCAAAATTACGTGGATACGTTAGAAGAGAAGCCGCTAGCGATAGCGATACAAGAGACCGGGAAACCAGCATCCCTGCCAGGATATCAGGCATTACACAGCGACAGGGGAGAGAAATCGAGAGTAACGACTCTAGTAAAGAGAAACATAGCGACGATAGAACATGTGATTGAATCCAGGGACATAGAAGGAGTCTTGTTAGAAATGCTCACGGGTAGGAAAGAAGAGTCTAGCCTCTTCCTAGTTAACATCTACTCAAGTCCCAAACAAAAAAAAGTAAGGTTCAGGGCCATATTCAGGAAAGCCCTGAAAGCAGCAGGAAGAAACCCCCTCTTCATAGTAGGAGATATAAACGCAATGCATGAGGAGTGGGGATACAATAGAAAAGATAGTAATGGAAGACAGCTTTGGGAGGATATACAAGAACTGAGTCTGACAACACACTGATCCCGAAACCCCGACGAGGAAAGGGAAAAGTGTCACTGCAGGCACCACACCCGACCTAATACTGTCGAAGAACACCAAGGCGGTGTCCTGGGAAAATACGGTGCAAGACCTATGTTGTGACCACTATATAATAACTACAACAACGACCAAAGGTATCAAGGAAAAATGACTGAAGCAACCAAAATTAACAGAATGGGACAAATTCAGGAAGCGAAGGGAAGAGTCCGCCTCTACTACAATCACGGACCTAGAGGAGTGGACAAATACACTTAAAAGACATGCTACCGAAGCGACGGCAACTCTAGAAGGCCTAGAAGCTCCGTTAGTGGCAGATAGTAAACTTCTGCTCATGTGGGAGGCAAAAAAAGGCTTAGAGAACCAACTTAAAAAACAGAGATGGAATCGGACCCTGAAGAGACGAATAGCTAGGCTAAACCGAGAGATCGAAAAGCGCGCAATGCAGTTGTGCGAACAAAACTGTTGCAGTAAATGCGATGACATGGAGAAGGGAATGAGCCTAGCGAAAACCTGGAACATCCTGAGACACCTGCTAGACCCAACCCAGTCAAAGTCACAGACGAACATTAGATTGGCCAAAATACGGCACAAATATGAGGGAACAGATGATAGCTTCATAGAGGCAATCAAACAAACATACATAGGGAACATAGCACGCACTAACCTGTCAGATTATGAGGGACTGGGCAATGAAGAACTGGACACGCCCATAACGGAGGCGGAAGTGAGAGCGGAGATAATCAAGCTCAAAACTAAATCGGCTCCAGGCCCGGAAGGAATAAGCAACAAAATGCTAAGAAACTTGGATGACGAGTCGATCACTGCTATAACTAAATACATACAGCAGGTGTGGGAAAAGTGGGAGCTACCAAACCTTTGAAATAAGCAAGCATCATTCTTATTCCCAAACCTGGAAAGCCCTTAAAATTGGTGAACCTCAGACCAATCTCAATCATCTCATGCGTAGGGAAGTGGATGGAGAATGTAATCCAAACGAGGCTAACCAGATACATGGAGGACAAGAAATTATGGCCAAACGAGATGGTCGGATTTAGGCCAGGCCTAAGTACTCAAGACGTTATGTTGAGATTAGAACATGACATCATAAACTCACGGACTAAGGACACAGAGGCAATCTTGGGATTAGATCGTAAGAAAGCTTTCGACAATGTAAAACATGAGGCGGTCCTATCGGAACTTCAGGAGATCGGTGTAGGCGGCATGATATACAACTACATTAAGGACCTCCTGTCAAATAAGACCGCCAAAATAAGATACAAGGACCTGGAGTCAGAAGAAATAGAGCTAGGCAAGAGAGGTACACCATAGGGATCGGACCTATCCCCGCTCCTCTACAACCT
The DNA here is from genome assembly GCF_052857255.1 of Amblyomma americanum. Classification (NCBI taxonomy): domain Eukaryota; kingdom Metazoa; phylum Arthropoda; class Arachnida; order Ixodida; family Ixodidae; genus Amblyomma; species Amblyomma americanum. Next base: position 102,000,374 of record NC_135497.1, read on the forward strand.
AGCCAAGAGAGGCCTCCCAGCGAAACTGGGAGGAATCGAGAACTTACACTTTAGCATGTATGCGGACGACATAAATGTCTGGATAAACAAGGGCAGCATTGCAGAGATAGAAAACAAACTTCAAACAACGGCAGACACAGTAGTGGAGTACGCGGCAGGAAGGGGGCTAGCCTGCTCGCCAGAGAAGTCAGAACTCTTAATATACAACCCGAAATCTTTAAGATTAAAAAGAGATAGCAATCTTAGCATTATGGTAGGAGGCAAACCGGTGCCTAGGGTTGACAAGAGAAGAATTTTAGTCATTTTTATTCAAGAAAATAGATACAATGATGAAACAATAAAGAAACTGGAAGGATATGCAGCGCAAGTAACTGGAATATTCAGAAGAATAGCGCTCAAAGGGAGAGGGCTCAAAGGAAGGAGACTAATAAAATTGGTGCAAGCAAACATAATCAGTCGACTCAGCTACGCTATACCATACCTTAACATCCGGGCCCCAGGAAGAGATAAGTTGGACTCAATAATTAGGAGGTGCTACAAACGAGCGTTAGGAATACACATAAGCACCTCAACGGAAAGCCTCCTAGCTATGGGGATACACAATACGTGGAAGGAAACGGCCGAGGCGGTCAGAGCAGCTCAGCAGGAAAGACTTTGCCAGACATATACAGGCAGAGCCATTTTAGGCATGGTAGGATTGCAGGCACACAGAGGCATGCAGCAAAAACAAGACATCCCGAAGGAGGTCAGGGAACATCTCAGAATAGACCCACTTCCGAGAAACATGCACCCAACGTTCAACAGTGAGAGGAGGGAAAAGAGAGCGGAAGCCCTCATGAGACGCTTCAACGAAATGAATAAGGAGACGGTAGCACACACAGATGCGGCGAGCGGTAGACTGGGAGCAGCTGTAGCCTCAGTGGTGGATGGCAAGAGTACATCAATATCAGCAGCTACGATACACAGCCGCTATTCGGAAGTAGCAGAAGAGATAGCAATAGCGCTTGCTTGCGTGTGAACAGAGACAAACTATATAATAAGTGACAGTAATACAGCCATCTACAATTATGAAAGAGGTAGAGTCGCATCAGAAGCGGTGCAGATTCTAACGGGGAAAAAAATGAATAGAAAAATTAGCCTAATATGGGCACCAGCTCATACGTCAGTACCAGGCAATGAAGCGGCGCACCTTCTAGCTCGCGATATCTACCTCCGTGCAGCAGCGTAACCGCCAGATTGCAAGGAACTAGACGAGAGACTACAAACGTACACAGAAATCATAGAGAATTACAGACTGCAGAGAAGAACTGTCCCTCCTCCAGACAAGGAGCTCGGGAACCGAGAGGCAGTAACCTGGAGAAGGCTACAGGCCGGAAATTTCATAAACCCGGTATGGCCGTCACACGTCCTACAAGACGAGGACATAGAAGATAAATGTAAAAAATGTGGAGAGAGGGCGGCCCTCGACCATATAATTTGGCAGTGTGCACATTCCCCAGGGGTGAGGAAAGGAATAGATAGAAGAGAAGCCTGGGAAACCCTTCTGCATAGCGCGGTCCCCGCGACCCAGAAGAAAGCCATCCATCTGGCGGCAGAAAGCCATCCATCTGGCGGCAGAGGCCGCGAAGAGCCAACAACTCTTTGCCTGTATCTAGTCGCGGAGGCCCTGGCCTCGGCCCCTAGGCCTGCGCGCCATGGCGTAGGGAGTAGAGGGCCTCCATTTCTGATGGAAATAAAAGTTTTTGGAACTGGAACTGGACATATGCCGGCTCGCGCGAAGCGCGATGTTGACTAGCGTAGTAAAGCTTTCAGCTTCAAAAGGGCGACCAACACTTATACAAGGCTAAATAGGCTCAGGAGCTAGGAAAAAAGCAACACACAGTGTCAACAACACAGCGCGTCACAGGCGACGCCAACCGATGGTTGAAATTACTCAGGGCAGGCAAGCAAAGGAGAATCATGAGGCAGTGCGTTCCAATCAATAATCGTATTACGAAAAAATGAGTACTTATAGGCATCCGTGCGGGCAAAAATGGGTTCAATGTAATGCTTATGCTTATGACGAGATTTCTTAGATGACTACTTAGTTATGAAATCGTGGGGTTTATGCCTAGTTTTGAAAAATACAAACAACTAAGAAATTTAATTCGAGTCGTTTTTCATCGTTCACCTAAGTATTCAAGCTTTGCATCATGTAACATGACAGATGGAGAGTTCCGGCGTTTGAAGCAGTTGTATACTAGACGCGCAGCAAGCCTCTGAATTTGTTTAATTTTTTCTGTATCTACCGTTCTGTGAGGGTCCCACACAATAATAGCGTACTCCAACGAAGGTCTTCCTAGCACTTTGTATGCCTTGCTTCTCAGTTCACTTGATGATCTTCCTAATTTCTGTTTTAAGAAGCCTAACTTTTTGCGAGCTGAAGAGCATATGTGATCGATGTGCGCCGTACATTTAAGCCTCTTTGTAATTGTGAAACCGAAGTACTTGTATTCCAGTACTTGTTTAATCATATTGCCGCCCATGTTATATGAAAATTCAAATTTTTTTGTTTTATTAGTAACACACATATGCACAGTCTTTTCAATGTCAATCATCATATCCCATTAATCACACCATTTTGCTAGTAATTTTAGATTTGCTTTCAGCACGAGTTGATTCCTAACAGAATTTATTGTTTTAAAAAGGACACAGTCGTCTGCAAACAGTTCAACTGATACATTTGGCCAGACAGTCGACCAAATCATTGATATAAATATTAAATAAGACTGGTCCTATAACAGATCCTTGGGGCATTCCCGAGTAGACATCTAAATTTTCAGAACAAGAGGCGTCTACGTCTACATACTGTTTTCTATTAGTCAAGTGCGACATAACCCAATTGATTATTTTGCAAGGTATACCAATTGGTTTCATCTTCAGGATAAATTAAGTATGAGGCACCCAATATATATATATATATATATATATATATATATATATATATATATATTATATATATACTTATGAAGGGAGCCAACAGTCACGGAAACCAAGGTGCATAGGGGAATGTTTTTTATGTGTTGTGCTTATCTGTGGGATATTATAGTACTTAGACTAACAAATCGCATGAAGAAAATTACTTATAAAGCAGCAGAAAAAACAACCATGCCGCCGGTGGGATCCGATCCCACGACCTCCGAATATCGCGTCCGGTGCTCTTACCAACTGAGCTACTGCGACGGCTGTCCAATCTGCTCTTCTCGTGGGTATTTATGTTGATTGGGTGTAAGCGAACCTTGAGAGTGTTCACCAGCGCCACCCTCGACCATAGCGGCGGACGTAGCACGTCCTGTAATACCGCGAGCGTGCCGTGGAACATCATCAAACGGCGAGGGCGGAAACTGTGCGAGAGCCCTCTTAAGCTACCTATGGCATCAACACTGCCAGAACCGAGACCCTCGTTAAGCTATTAGCAGATAAGTTAAAGGAAATGAGGGGCCCGTTTGACAAACTTATGAAGGGAGCCAACAGTCACCGAAACCAAGGTTCATAGGGGAATGTTTTTTTATGTGTCGAGGGTGCGCTGGTCGAGGATGGCGTTGGTCGAGGGTGGCGCTGGTGAACACTCTCAAGGTTCGCTTACACCCAATGAACATAAATACCCACGAGAGCAGCAGATTGGACGGCCGTCGCCGTAGCTCTCTTGGTAAGAGCACCGGACGCGATATTCGGAGGTCGTGTGTTCGCATCCCACCGGCGGCATGGTTGTTTTTTCTGCTGCTTTATAAGTAATTTTCTTTAAGCGATTTATTAATCTAAGTACTATAATATCCCACTGATAAGAACAACACATAAAAAAACATTCCCCTATGCACCTTGGTTTCGGTGACTGTTGGCTCCCTTCGTAAGTTTGTCCTTTAACTTATCTGCTATATATATATATATATATATATATATATATATATATATATAAGTGTGTGTGTGTGAGTGTGTGTGATTCTCCTGTTTTTTGACGTCCGCCAACACTCATATTACTATGCCGAAAAATTCCTTACTTTTAAAACCGTATTTTTCACAATGTGTGATCACCTCCCTTGAAACACATGGTGTGTGTGTATATATGTATATGTATACCATATATATATATATATATATATATATATATATATATATATATATATATATATATATATATATATATATATTCGCGTTCATTCCTCAGCTGATCGATGTGCAGTAGCCTGGGCCTACAGAACATGCACGCTGCACAACACAGCGAAAATCGCTTCTTCAGTCCACTGATGTGTGATCTAAGTTTGTACGTCAAGAATGTGGCCAAAGGGATAGTTATAATTTAAACCTTCAAGGTAGGCCAGTGCTGAATTCCTCACATTCAAGCAAAGCAGACTCAGATAAACCCCAGATTCCATAGATAAGATGATCAAGTCAGCTTGGCTAACTTGACGGCTCGCTTCACCTTATATATCCAAGTCCGTGATCGTTAACTTATGTTAGGCGGGAACTTAAAGGGGATATGCCTGGGATGCTAAAAGATGCCTCTTCCCAAATAACCCCCAGCAAGCATTTTTTTATGCGTTTTGTGGAAGCTGAGTTATTTGCACTCAGAAATTGAATTTCCGTGTCTTCGCGCCTTTCCCTCTCCTCTCGTCACTTTTTGCACGCTGAAATGTCGGCGCCACGGTGTAAGAATAACATAATTGCACCGTGGTCGGCGCTGCTCCGGCAGCTCCTCGCACTCGCCCCCTCCGCCCGCTGCCGACACGCGCGAACCAGCTAGTAGTCTGCTGCCGACGTAACGAGCGCTGCATGACGTAACAAGCGCGGATGCTGACTTAACGAGCGCGGATTCGGGCGAAAGCCCTTCACCGCAGGTCTCCGCCAGGTGCGGAAGCGGGAATTTTTTAAAATTGTATTCCAAATTATCGGCTCGCTTTTGGGGTCTTATACGCGGCATGAACGCTCATTGGCCCATACTCTACATAATGCGAGCATTTTATAGACAACCTCAAACACACTTTTCAGGGACCCTTTAAACGTGCGAGCAATCGGGCCTTGTCGAGACCGGCGCACGCGGGCGCGCGCCTGCTCTCGACACCAGGCATGTTGCGCCCGCATGCAGTTGGGCATGGTTTCTGCACGTGCTGACAGGGGTGTAGATTAGCTCGCGATAGCACCAAACTACGTCATCGCCTCATATCGAACGTTTGGCCTATATAAACGATAATTCAAAGCTTCGACCTCAAAGATGTTGAGAGTCAGCCTGCTTGTGTCGGCTCCCGAGTTGACTTGAAAACACGGATATTCATGGGAAGGGATACTAGTCGCCGAATATGCTGGCTATCTTGTGGCACTCGTATCTTCGCCGCACTCGTATCTTCTACTACAGCGCCACAGAAAGTTGCCCCCATTTTATCAAGAGATCGGAAATAGTTAAGTACGCATTTCAAACTAAACAAGGCTGACATAAGCGTACCAAGAAGGCTCCGAGGATCAGAGGAAACCTCGATATATCCTGCGGTCGCGGCGTTTCACCATTCACTTCACACAAATTTCTGCTTGTATTGAGTACCGCCCGAATGTGGGCCTTAATATCCATCGCCTCGATCCGCATAAATAACGCTCAAAAGAGCCACACATAGCGGGTATCTTGATGTCGAAGTCCGTCCTCGTTCCCGCGCATTTATTTTGTTATTTGAACTTGTACTTGATATAGACCTCCTTCACACCGCGACGCCACGAAAAAACGGTGGCGCTGATGTCAGTAGCGACTTTCACACGGTAGGCAAAACAGGTTCCGCCTGATCGTGCCTACCGCAGCTACCGGCGGCTGCATCATGCCTGCGCGCTGCAGAAACAGCATGTATTGGCCAGCTACGTCACTGCTGGATCCCCGTAGTAGCATAAAAAGGAAAATTAAACTAGCCTAGGTAGGTTTGTCGAAAACAAATAACGCATTAGGAAATGGGCCGCGGTAGTAAAGCGCGAAGTCTGGGTGTCGATCGGCGCTGCCTGTCAGTGTGCTTCTTAGCAGGGAAGCTGCGGCGCTTATTCACCAGAACATCAGCATAGTACGCTTAAAATTGCGCAAGGAAAAAGAAAGCACATATTTAGCTGCGAGCATATTTATCACCTTGAGCCAGTGTGCACGGGCAGCCCGCAGGTTCACTCGCCATGAAGGAATGCGTTCTTTTGTTGATAGCACAGCATGTTTTAACGTGTGTAGAAGTCATGCGAACGTATAACAGCGCGTTTATTATTTAAAAGTGTTTAGTATTTCATGCAACTACTTCTTATTATGACCGACGTATTTATTTGATTCGAGTAGAAAAAATCTGGTAAGTTAATTGTGGCAATCTTGCGCGGTCACGTTGGCATGCTTAGATTAGCGTAAGTGCGCTAAAAGCCACATGCTTTTTTATTGCATCATGCATGTGTCATAAGCTGTGTCATAAGAAACAGTTTATATGATGTAGTACCTCAAAGAGGTAGTACCTGATCGCGAAGCCTGTCTAGAAAGAAGCAGCCGCAGGCGTACTCAGAGACATGTAACGAGATTGAGAGGGGACGCGGCAATGAAAAGCGTTTTCGTTATTTATGCATGAGATATGTAACCAAATGGAGCGGGAATCAGGTGGTGGCTGCGGCCGCGCGCGACCGCGCGAGTTGGGGCCCAGCTTTTCCTCCGGCTGTCGTGACGTCACGTCACGTGGTTGCGCTAAAGGTCAATGGTGGCTGCCCGGCCGCGCCCAAGGGCTGAACTGAGTGATTGCAATATGCAACGCGTAAAAAATGCGCCACTGAAATCAACGTAACCTCTGATCTCTCGTCTTCGTAGTGATATTAAGATGGTGGTGCTCCGTCTTCGGAAAACCGCGGAATTCGTGACGTGCCGGGACCATCACAAGTGCAATTACCTCACAATTCTCGACGAACACACATCTAAAAGGCGTAATTTTATAAATTTCTACCAGTGTAACAAGGGGGTAGTCGGCCTGGTTGGTGCGCGACCTTGCGGCTAAAAACAGCGCTTACGCGAGGCAGAGAAGATCAGGGACACCATGCTGTCCCCACTTTTCGCAATGCGTGACACGTATATCAACAGACGGTGAGCCCAAGTCTGCTCCGCCGAAACAGCGCCAGCCCCTCAGCACTGTCCCGAAATAAAATCATTCCACCAAAAGCAGAGTGTCAAACACTTAATATTTTATTCAATTCCTAGTGTAGAACGGTAGAAACGCTTCCTGTTTTCGACGCATACAATACACAGTGCGGAACTATTCCTCTGAATGCTGCGTACGTGGCCAACGCGAGCTCGTGTACATCGAGAAATAACTAAGTTGAAAGCATCAACCACTGCTGTGATTCGCAGAAAAGGCGCCAACAAGCCGTGAAAACCCGCGCTCAACACCACTCCGCTACCTGGCCTCTTGCAAGCTGAACGTGCAGGTCTCGACCGACGGGCGCACCAGTAGACGAGATTTGCACAAACGCTTCAGCTGACTATCACAAACGAGTACTCTTCGCAACGCGATGACAGATCGTCAGTGGGTACGACTGAAGTTCGCTCACGTAGAAAACGTGGAAAAACGCACACCTCGCAGTCTGATAAAAACATTGGTTGGGGACATCTAAAACATTATAGAGAACAGGCAGTGTCAGGTTTGGTTCAACTAGAGACAACATAGGGACGGTTTGGAGTTGGGTTCAGCTCAGGATTTATTCGGACGCGCCTCTTGCCTACCACGCGCTCGCAAGCGACTGCAGCGCCACCTCGTTTGTTTGCAAACATACAGGAGGGCTATACGAGTCGCGCTCTCCGCCGCCGCTAGGGGCGCGGTGACCTATACCGTTCGCGGGCCGCTCGCGTCTGGGGCGGCTGGTGGCGCGCGTCCGGTTTCGCACTTCCGAGCGCTGATTAACGACAATCGGCGCCTCAAAAAAAAAAAAAACACCAGCAGAGGAACAACACAGGCATGTACTTTATGTAAATAGAACTACAGAGGATAATTGTTCAAATAGCGCAGGCTCTTGAAAAATACCGACAACCGCCCTCCCATTTCAGGAATCAAAATGACTCTAGGGCCGGTATTGCGGAGATCAATTCACGATTTATACCGTGATCAATTTTGTTCCAGTGGTAATCACTTCTCGCGCATACCACAGGTGATAGTTCCAGCCAAAGTAAACAAGCTCTGGAAGTACGCACGCAAAAATATAAATGGTTGTTCTATCAAATCGGTAGAAATGTTGGGCTCTTAGTGAATCATATATGCGTATATCATGCACCTTACCAAAACAGTTAGTAGCGTCGATACCTTCAAATATTGCCGATGGATGCCTAATCAAAGCACTAATTTCGCCACAAAGCGTATATGTTGCAGCAGATCGGCCCGTAAATAATTTCTTAAAGCGGGCGATTTCCATAGGCTGATGATGTCAGGTCAGTGATGTCACATTCAAGTATCAGAAAAGAAAACGAGTACAGTGTAGTAATTGCAGGAATAAATTGGTTGAACCCACGATTCGGACTCTGGTAAATTTATTTCGCACGCGGTTATCACTGTCGCGCATTGTCAATGAAAGGGTACTCCAGATGGTGGCTCATGGCAGAGTGGATGTAATCACGCGATAATTAGTGGATGGACACTCATCATGGCGAAATTCTAGGTTCCTCTCCAGCTGAATCGCGTGTACGGCCCTAATCAAAATGTATGCGGCGTCGGAAGCTATTAACAATGAATGCGGTAAAAAGCAATGAATTCAAGTTGCATATGTGGCGTAGGTGGGACTGGCACGTAAAATGTACGCTAAACCACCAATGATCTAACCGAAGGTGAATTTTCTTTCTCCTCCTCGTATATTCAGTTAGCAGTCCTATTTAAGCATATTCAGTTCATGCATTTATTGAAAACTTTAATGAACCAAAAAGGTTGCGTTGTCACCGCCGTGGACGCGCTGTTGGGTCAAGGCTTAAGGTGATGGCCGCGGCTTCGTGTCTGCAGGCGAACAGTCTATATTTGCCTACTTTAATTCTCGAAATTTGTCAAAAAGCGCCTTCAGTATTTTCTTATCTTCAATATTTCCATAAATTAGTACCTTACCTTTCTCCAATATTCAAAATTTTTGTTCGCGAATGTTGGGCATTAATATTCGTGCATAATATTAACTAACGTAGTTTTATATTCAAGGAAGAAAGGACGGGTGTCGGCTGTGAAACTGATTCCTGCGACGTGCTTTGTTGTCTTTTTCTGTAACACAAATAGTTTGTTGAGGATTTTTTGATGTTGTTCCCAAAACCAGATGACAGTACTCAAATAGTAATTTAAGTTGGAATAAGGAAGGAGTGCATTCCTAGGAGCTAAGTTTAAGTATATAGAGTGAAATAAACGGTTAGTTTTTTTAACGAAAGTTGCTCAAATGCAGGCGAAGTTATAGCACTTGGCAAGGCGTATTTGTTCCATCTCGAAGTCTCTTAGCCGAAATATAACTGTATGAAAACAGAGCTAATTTTCTTTTTTGAGTCGTGTTCATGATTGCATATCTCACTCTGCCAGCTGGCTTCAATTAGTATTCGAACGGGCAGTGTACATACAGCCTTTTTGAATTGTGATCATGGTATGTTGGGACCATAAAAAGGAGTATAGTTGAGATATGCGGGAGAATATTTTTATACGGTACAAATCCACATCACCTGTGTCCATAAACAATATGCAACTGGAATACCTCAGTGCGCAAGGCGTGTGCAGGCCTGCGGATTGAGTATATACTAACATGGATAGATTCAAAATAGTTCGCAGCGCATCGAAAGCGCGATCTCGGCTAGCCAGAGCGAAGGGGTTGCAAGCTGAAAATTTTCGCAGCGACAGAGCGATAGCTCCGCCCTCTTACCAATGACTGCACGGCGGAAAAACCACGTGACAAGAAGAGGATTAATGCGGGAAAGACAAATGTTTGTTTACTACACGTGCTTCCGACACGTACGACGAACTTTAAAAAATGACATTATTTGCATAAATATAAGAAGTACTTGATATTTAAAAAACGAAGAGTTTTCTATTTCTTAACAAAACTTGAGCAATCTTAAAAAACTAACGCATGAACATTGTCCATGTTCATTATTGCAAACCACCGGAAGCAAACGCGAGCTCGTATTCTTTGCCAGCAACACTGGGATCCGCAGCGGCAGTAAACGCCCTATAGCGAAGCATGTGAAACGGAACCTTGCAAAAAGCATCGCTGCGCCGCGCCGCTGGTCGCTCAGTTAGCTCAATCGCTTGGATGTGAACCGTTAAGACGCATTAACGATGAGAATGGGAGGTGTGCACATTCACTCCTGTAATGTATACCGCATGCACTTCTAATCACATACACACTGTTTCATTGCTCAGAGGGCCTATTCTCTCAGTTAAACACTGGCCGCAGTGGCTCTGTGATTAGGGTGCTCAACTGCTGAGTTGGAGCCTGCTGAACCTCCATGGGCGCGCAAAGCATCATGGGGCAATGAGCGATTTGGTGCCGAACAGTAATTTTTTTTAGGAACACAGAGTGGCGTTACGGAGATATGCCATTCCGTATCCACGGCGCGCTCCGACGACTTCGGCGTAGAAGTAGTGCGCAAAAGCCATACTAGCGAAAACGCAACAACACACGACGCCAATAAAATGGTTTTGTTTTCCGAAATGTCGTGTAAAAACCTTTTAAAATATTGAAGCGCCAACATTTCTATCGAAAACATATTTCTTTTGAAGATGTGCCAGTTAATCACGAAATATTGGCTTTTGTGGCCTGCTATTCTTGGCCAATAGGAGAGCAAGACTTCGCTTATTTTGAGCAAACTTTGCATTTTCATGCTTTTTTGCTCGTTTGTTACGATTTATAGACAGGATATTGAATGATAGGACATTCTTTATTATCGAAAAACGTTAGTTTTTTCATTATTTTTTTAACAAAAGTTGTAGTTCTGCAGTCGGTAGCTCTCCGCCCCATGATGCTTAGAGCGCCCATGGTGGTACAGGTGGTATCGAGGAAGCTCCATGCAAACTCCCATAGGCGGGGCGCCAGCTTCCTCTCTAGTTAATAGTAAGAAACTCCATGGGAGCGACTCATGTGAAACGGAACCTTGCGAAAAGCACCGCTGCGCCGCGCCGCTGGTCGCTCAATCGCTTCCATGTGAACCGCCCTTAAGGGACGGTAGGGTCGCAGCGCCACGATCGCGCAACGGAGGCAGACAGGAAACAGGTGGTCTCGAAGAATCCTCATGCAAACTCCGATAGGCGGGGCGCCAGCTTTCCCTCCAGTAGAGTGAACTAGAGGATAGAGTGTGCCAAACGCAGTGTTGTAGACGTTACTGGAAAAAAGTAACTAAATATGTTACTCGTTACGCTGAAAAAATAGAAACGCGTTATACCGCCCTACGTTACCTACAAAAAAGGTAGCGCGTTACCGTTACCGTTACCGAAAAAAATTACCGCACGTTACTTTGCCGCTACTCCATGACCATAAATTTTATGAGTGCGTCTTTGCTTCAAGAACTCAGGATAACAATTTTCAGGATAACAATTCTTTACTTAATGGTGGGTTTGAAATTGATTGCATATATTTAGATTTTCGTCGCGCTTCCGATAAAGCGTCTCACAGTCTCCTTCTTTACAAACTTACTAAGCTTATTATTGACTAAAACGTACTCAATGCATTGAATGCTTTTTAATTAATCGCACCCAATTCGCTTGCGCTAATGGCTACCTGTCCTCATCAGTTTATGTGACTTCAGACGTCCCACAGGGATCCGTGCTTGGTCCTCTTTCATTTCTCATCTACATCAACGACTTGTCCAATAATACCCTGAGATCATCAGTCAGACTTTTTGCCGATGATTGTGTCATATATCGGTCAATAAAAACTATTAACGATGTCGGTGTGCTTCAAATTGATCATGATGCGGTTTCCGACTGGTGCTCTGCATGAATATGACACTCAACACGACGAAATGTAAAGCAATGCGCTTTTCTCATCGCGGAATTTTTGTCCTATTTCATAGAACCTTAATTGGACCTCGAAGGACATCTGTAACATCATATAAGTACCGTGGTGTTACATCAAACTTAACTTGGAATGAACACATTATTCCCATTATCGCAAACGCAAGCCGCATGCTAGGCTATATTAAACGTAATTTTTCTAAGGCGCCGTTATCTTTTGAAAATACTACTATATAAATCATTCGTTAGTTCTTAACTGGAATATGTTGCGTCAGTATGAGATCCTAACGCAAATTTATTAGCCAATGCTCTAGAATCAGCTCAGAATCTCGCCGTACGTTTCATTCTCAGTGACTATGGTCGTTTATCAAGCGTAACAGTCATGAAGGACACATTATCACTAGAACTTTTATCGCTGCGCAGAAAAATCTCACGCTTATGCCTTTTCTTTAAAACAAATCACACTAATCGAACCCTGAAAAATGCACTTATAACGCAACCGGCACATGTCTCATCGCGTGTCTGTAACCCCTCTAAAGATGGAGTACCTCGTTTTCGAACTGCGTCTCATCAATATTACCTTATACCTAAAACATCATCGGAGTAGAACTGCCTGCCTGGAACACTGGTGCTTGCCGACAGTGTCGAGGAATTCAAAGGAAACCTATGTGTACATTGCAATGCCGCTTGATTTCTTTTAGCCAACTGTTCTTGTAGGTCAAGTTGTGCACTTTTGCCTACCAGCGATCATGTTCCGCGTTGTACGCGTCTTCATATATGCTTCATTTCTTGCTATACCGATTGCTACTGCCTGTATGCATATATTGCACGTCTTTGCTTTTTAGGTTGTTGATTCCGCCCTGCCTGGTGTTTTTAGCATCATATAATTGGCTACTTACGCGTGTTTGTTCTGCTTGCTGTTGTTATAATTTTATTGTGTAATCTTTGTATTTTCAAACCTCATTTGGCTTCATAGCTGTTAATGTTATGTACCCCGTTTCCCCTCCCCCTCCCTTTATTTTTGTTTGTCAAGCCCCACCTCCCTTTAATGCCCGCCAGGCCAAGAGGGTAACCTAAATAAATAAATAAATAAATAAATAAATAAAGCTCATATTTCACATAAAACTGATTTAACGAGAATACTTTGCACAAAGGTGCAGGAGCTTGCCAATGTAACAGTGGCCTAAAGTTGCCTGTAGAGTTACATGTAATGGCTTCTAACCTGTGGCACATGGTGAAGCCATTTTCCGTATCTGATATTAAACACAAAATGACGCTTCTCCATCAATTCAAACTTCACAAAGAAAACAGCGCTGAACAGTCAACAAATCGACAGTAATTCTGAAAAATGTGATGTTCCAAAATGCTAGGCATGCTTCCGCTCTTTAGTGAGTCGTGTGTGTGAGTGGTTTGGGAAGAGGAGGTAGGTGAGGCAAGTGTGTAAATGTGTGGTCGTGCACGTGTTCGGTGCTTTATGAGTATTCTGTCTTTATCTTTGGGTTGGGTGCGTTGTCAAGGGGTGGTGTTTTCTGGTAAGTATGCGAGCCGCAACAAGGGTCATCGAGATCACCGATACATGTCTTCATTTTCAACATCACTTTAGGTGTTCTGCACATTCTTTCCCTAAAAAAGGGGTGGAGAGGGGGACAATTCGAATAAAAAGTAACTAGTAACGTAACACCTCAAGGTACCGGAAAATGTTAACGTAAGTACGTTACGCGATACAGTTCGTAAATGGTAATGTGTACGTTACTAAGTTACCAAAAAAGTAACGCGTTAACAGTAACGCCGTTACTTGTCACGCGTTACCGCCAACACTGGCCAAACGAAAGCCGGAAAGTGGGGCAAAAGAAGGGCAATTTCCTCTAGGATCGCTGCTAACATTATCCTTCGTAAGGTGTCTTCGTAAGGTGTCGCGGCGGTAGAAGCCGCGCGCTCCGTAGCGTAGTTGTTAGTGAACTCCTCACACGCGGAATACTAGTGTTCGATTCCCGCTGAATGAACTGTTTATTTTTATTTTAAGTCACAGTCTCTTTTAGTGCAAACAAGACGTATTAGCTAAAAAAAGCCAACCGAAACCGAAACTGAAGTTTGTGCAGCGCCGCCTTCCTGCGGTCGTGGATTTCACGTCTCCATGCCACGCAGCGCCAATTTTGAATGCGCGTATAGAGCACACCCGACGTTACTCTCCAAGCTCCGATCGGTGCATTTAGCAGATTAGTAAGACAAACACGCCCTTCAAACAGTGCTGGGAATTTTTTCATCAGCTTGACGGCTGCGAGCTGCACAGAGTGCGTCATGCAGACGTACGCTGTCACTTCAGAATGACGGCCAGTGGGGCGAGTTGGTGCATGACTGAAAGAACTGCGTCGCAATGACGACACCACAAGGAAGAAAAAGACAACACATGCTCACACTACCTACTGTATATTGGAAGAAAAGGGGCACATTTTGTACAAACTGAAATTAATTGTTAATAAAATGATCTGCTGCGTTAAAGAGTCTGCGAAACACCGCTTGAACGGATGCCGGTTACGCTGCAGATGGATTCTTTATGTCACACAGATGCTGACTCAAAAAAATTACGAGAATCGATGCATAGAAACGGGGCTTATTCAATGAAGAAATTTCAAAATAGAAGCAAAGAAAATGCTGCCCTCCACTTGATTTTCGCGCAGCTTCCCATTCCCATTTCAATCTCCAAATGACGACACTCAGGGCGACCAATGAAAACAGTCTATCTTAGCCCGTGGCAGAAGTTTGCACTCCATGGTTGCCTGTTCTCTGTAACTCGTTCATGCCAAGGCTGGTAGCGCCATTTGCATGGTTACAAAAACCATGTGAATGCCTAGCTGACCCAGCGATGCTTCACCGTCACGTCGACGGCGCAGAAGGGAACACCGACCAGTGACGTTCCCTTACTTATGGATCCGAACTCGAGTACGAGATACTTCGACGGTGTGACAGCCTGCGCAAGATATCAGACGCATTTTGCGTAGCGCCTACCGCTACTGCTTACCGCCAACCATCGCCCGTCGCCCCTAGCGCGCTGGTTGGCCAAGACGAGCAAGGAGCGCGCGCTGATGACAGGAACGTGGCGCCATCTGGCGCCACCGCCTGGTGATTCTCCACAAGCTGAGGATGCGCACTCCCTGCTAAATGTGAAACGAACGTATCCTTCCTTGCGACCGAAACGAACTCTTATAGAGTGCAATGGCTAGATCGGATCGGTTCCACAAAGCCACTCTCAGATACATAGAGAGTAGCCATTAGTGTTTAGTGCTAGGTCGCAGGATGTTTACAGAGAGGCGCAAAGTCCTTCGATGCAAAAAGTAGCCATTGCCTCTGGTGCCATGGTTTTGTTTTACTTAATTTACAGCGCTTTTATCTAGGGCAAACAAGTTGGTTTTGTGAATGTAATATAAAACACAAAAACTTGACAAAACGTATCTCTAGTGATTAACCCTATTTTCAGTATATTTACTGTTTGTCCCATCATCAAGCTCGCACTAAGTGATGTCATATCCGCTGCTAAAAACCGCCACTGTATGGTGACACCGTCAGCGCCACGAATTAGTTTTTTTTAAGCGAAATTTATTGCCCCAGGAAATCAATGGTGGGCGAAGGTGTGATTAATGATGTAGTTGAGATTAAATTAATGTAAAAAGGTTAGCTGATTTGATGAAGTCCAGTAGAGAACTATGGTACGGTCCCTGCGTCCGGGCAATGTATGAAGCCGAGTTGCTTGGTGAAAGACCTGCTATCATCAGGTGCCGGATACTTGTAGGCTTGAGAGCTGGGCAGTCCCACAGTAAGTGATCATGTCGGCCTCAATGTCCTCGTGTTTACATATCGGACACCCTGACCGAGGAAATTCTCGGTACTGCTCGGTACTGCTCGGTACTGCTGCCACTTCCAAGTGATGGCTGGTGTGAGGGCAACCCCGACCCGGATCCTCCTAAGCGCAACCTCCTCTGCACGGGTAAGACCGCGAAGGAGGGTTACCGCACACGGAGGGATGAGAGCACGTGTGTGGCGCCGGAGGAGTTCCTTTTTTGATGAAAGGAGGGTATAATTGTCCAAATGAAGGAGCCGAGGCGATGATGAGTTTGTATTCGCAAGGCGAGTCGCTAAATCTGCCTGGATTTGATAGGTCAGCAGATCCCGTGGGACACACTCAATACGTACTTGCTGCGGGATGCGTGCCGCGAGCCGGTGGATGTCCTGACATATTGTTGGACAGCGGCTAACACGTCGTAGCAACCGGACAATTTGAAGGGCGTCAGTACGGATGACAACGTGGGCCGCAGGGAGCATAGTTATGTCGGCCACGGAGCAGAGTGCTTCTTGAACTGCAACGAGCTCAGCACAAAAGGATGAAGGAGGTTCCGTAAGCTGAAACCAAGAGGTTTGATTAAGTGCAGTATATAGCTGTTGTTGCTTTGCTGTCTTGCATGCTTGCGTCTACGTTGACAACAGAGGATCCTTCAGGCAGGCAAGCATCTTGCTCCTCAAATTTATGGCGAAGAAACGATGCCGAATGAGCAGATGTTGGCCGGCGATTATCTGTTGGCTTGTTTTCGCTGAGCTGTACAAACTTCCATGGAGGAAGAACTGGCTTTGGCGGCTGAAGAATAGAGTGTCAGGTTGCATAAGTCCTAAGTGCATGCGTGGAGTACGATAGACTGGTGAGAGACCATTCTACTCACCGAGAAGCAGCAATCGCAGTACGTCGCTCCAGGAGGAGGACACGAAGTCGGCAGAAGAAATTGAGCTCAGTAAATGACGTGTCAACACATCAGGAGGACCGAGACCGCTCTGCCGCGCAAAAGCCACTGCCTCCAGCTCCGCAAGAGCCAAGACTGACAACCCCCCAGGAGGACCCCGCAGAGTGGCCACTTCTACCATCGCGTACTGTAAGCTCTGTGACACGTCCGCCTGTGCGTCCGCCGGTGTCGACAACAGATGATCAAATCAGGGCGATGCTGAAACAGCTGATAGGCACCTTACGGCTGATAATTGCTGGAGTGGACACGCCAATTGCTAAGGCTGCTGTCCAAATTTTAGACGCTATTGAACCGGTGCTTGCCACCCTTTAATAGCAGTCAAAATTATGGCTCTACCGTCGTCAGCACCCTCACTGCAGGAGAGAATCTCTCGATCGGCAGTATTACAATGGAATGCTCGAGGTCTGCGAGGCCGCCTAGCAGATCTCAGGCAGAGGATCTTCAAATACCGATTTCCGGTGCTTGTAATATGTGAGCCTAATATCACATCTCCTTTTCGACTGTCCGGTTATGAAAGTTTCCTCTCTGAAGCGGCTGGGCATTTGAGCAAGGTACTACTATGCGTCCGTCGTGACCTCACTTACGTTCGGCATCAAATTCCTGGGGGCAGTAGCAACGAGTATGTAGCAATCACTGTGACTTTGAATGGGCGCACAATCTCTATTATAGGTGGCTACATACCACCAAGGGGTCGATTTGATGCCCTATGACTACAATCGCTACTTGACAGCGTTTCGGAACCCCATATAATAGTAGGAGATTTCAATGCGCATCACCACGGCTGGGGAAGCGCCGTTACGAACGTTCGAGGACGGGATATCGCCACGTTCATGAACAATGCAGGTCTCGTTTTGCTCAATGATGGCACGCCGACATTTCTACGCGGGACTACCTACAGCAGCTGCCTGGACCTTGCATTTGTATCCAGGCGCCTGTCATCGTTCGCAACGTGGTGTGCTGATATTGAAAGTTATGGAAGTGACCACATACCGACGTATGTGCAGCTACGGTGGTTTCACCGTCTTCCAAATGCCAAAATACGTTGCACCGACTGGAGTGCTTCCCGCATTGTTCTAGAAAAAACCTGTGGGAAACTCGCTGATCCAACAGATGTGGAACAGCGTATTATTTCGGCCATGCACGATGCAACACGCAATATCTCAGCGCCAAATTCCACAGCACCAGTGGATGTGATCTACGCGCAGCTTCGGGCGATTCGTCGGCGCGCAGAAAGAAAATACCGGAGGACAAAGGATGTCTCGGATCTCCGGGCCTCTCGACGTGCCCAGAAGCAAATACAGCGCTATTTGGAGAACCTAGGCAAACAACGGTGGCGGTCATTTTGCAGCAGATTGGATCCCCGCAAACCACTCTCCACAATCTGGCACGTTGTTCGAGCACTGCCGACATTTCCCCAGCAGAAACACCCTTTCCATGCATTGGCACTTCATGATAGACGGCAAGAACTAGAGGTGGCGGAGGATTTCTGCTCGAGAATTGCCGGAAGCGCTTCTTTACCTCGGCAGCATCGATGTACTCCCCCCACGATGGACGATCGACTGGACATCCCCTACACAATTCAAGAACTGAAAGCAGCTCTTTCTGCTTGCACGCATCCTTCATCCCCAGGACCTGATGGAATAACATACAATGCGCTTCGTCATCTAGGCCCACAGGTAATGGAAGCCCTCTTAACATTGTTCAACCACTCTTGGGCCTCTGCCACTGTACCACAGCAGTGGAAAAGAAGCCGCATTGTGGCCTTGCTCAAACCAGGGAAATCGCCACTCACATTAACATCCTACAGACCAGTAGCTCTGGCAAGTTGTATTGGCAAGACGATGGAGCGTATGGTGCTAACCCGTCTAGAATGGTTCCTTGAAAAACATGGGCTATACCCTTCCACAATGACGGGTTTCCGCAAAGGCCGGTCTGCCATCGACAGTGTAATTGATCTCGTGTCAACGGTAGAACATGAAAAACGCCGTCACAGGTTGACTGCTGCTCTTTTCCTCGACATAAAGGGCGCATTCGATAATGTTCAGCATGATGCAGTACTAAATGCACTCGAAGAATGTGGTATAGGCGGACGTCTACACAATTGGATTGCAAGCTATTTGACAACCCGGACAGTCTACATGGAGACTCTTGAAGGTGACACAGCAGATCATCATGTTGCTTGTGGTGTTCCTCAGGGAGGAGTGCTCAGTCCAACGTTGTTCAATCTCGTGCTCATTGGCCTTTTCAAACAACTACCGAAGACTGTTTCAATATCCGCCTACGCAGACGATATTTGCATCTGGACATCAAGTGTCACGCGCCCCCAAGTGCAAGCAAGATTGCAGCGTTCGGTGTCCATTACGTCTGCGTACTTGCGCCGTCAGGGGCTTGAACTTTCGCCAACTAAAAGCGTAACATTGGCTTTCACACGCAAGATAATGGCGTGGTATCCGGTCACAATCGACGGGCAAATTGTTTCATACGTAACACATCACAAATTCTTAGGTGTTACGATAGACCGTGACCTGTCCTGGACGAAGCACATTTCTGTGCTCAAGAAAAAGCTCGACAGCTTTGCAAGCATTGTGCGGTGTATGGCAGGAAAATGTTGGGGTCCCTCTGAGCGATCTTTACTACACGTGTACCAGGCGCTGGTAGTCGGCCTTCTCAGATACAGTGCTCCCGTTCTCTCGGGGGTCAGACTATCAGGCCTGCGTGTGCTTGAAAGCGCGCAGGCTCGTGCTTTAAGAGTATGCTTGGGTTTGCCATGTAAAACTTCTACATGGGGCACATTTTATGAGGCCCGCGCCTGCCCAGCACGAATTTATTTTCAACAGGAGCCACTTCGTGTGCATTTGCGGCATCTGACCAGGCATCGTCATCACCCCCTGACTAACATTAGTGCGGTGCGTCCAGATGCAGCCTTTTCCAGAGCCCTTTGGATGCAGCGCAATGCGCTGCCTTCGAACTACGCGCCACACCAGATTGCGGAGGTGCCACTTTGGGCAGTACCAAAACCATCTATACGGACAACAATCCCAGGGATAACAAAGAAAACGCACATTCCAACAGTCGGACTGAAACAGCTGGCGCTGTCATACATTACATCTATGTATACTAACACCCAGCATGTTTTCGTGGACGGATCCGTTACGACCACTTCTTCAGCAGCAGCGGTGATAGTGCCAGGAAATGCCTTATGTCACCGTTTCAGGCTCATGCACAAAACGTCCTCTACGGCAACCGAATTGGCCGCCATACGAGAAGCCGTCCTTTATATTGGTCACCAGCCAGCGCAGCAATGGACTATATTCTGCGACTCGAGATCGGCATTACAGGTCGTACAAACTTATCTAAAACCAAGAGCATGCGAGCAGCTGGTTCAACAGATTGTGCTTTTGTTAGCCGAGGCTTTCCACCGCGGCCATATCATAAAGTTTCAATGGATACCGAGCCATTGCGGCATAGCGGGAAACGAGCGTGCTGACGCCGAGGCTCGGATGGCACATAGTGATGGTGCTTTCATTGAGATAGCCTTTTCAAGATCAGACATTGGAGCCTTGTTAACGCATTTAATGCAGGCGGCAATGCAGTCGCACTGGCATGATCCGAGTCATCAACAGGACCGCGTGTGTAAGCTTGACGCTGGCTCACGATTACATTTCCCATCTGTGGTGGTGCGACGTCATGGGACTTTACTCCACCGGCTACGGCTTGGCGTTGCCTACACCAAACACTATCTTCACAAGATCGGCATCGAAAGTAACCCAAATTGCGCACAGTGCAACACACCAGAGACTATTGGACACCTTCTTTGCGTGTGCCCGAAGTATACTTCTGAAAGAACAACATTGGAGGCGACCGTGAAAAACCTGGACTCTCGCCCTCTCTCTGAGGAAACTCTTCTGGGCGCAAGGACGAGACGTTCTGATTGGTGGCGTGTGACAAAAGCCCTGCTCAACTTTTTGTGTGAAACAGGCCTGCATACTCGTTTGTGACCGCCTGTGCACAACCTACATGGTTAATGACATGTGTCGGTGTTGTGTTGCAGACACCAGTTTTGAGTTTTATGTGTGTCCAGTAACCGCGATGCGAGCGCCAGCCAGTGTTGTGTGTGTGTGTGTGTGCGTGTGCATAGACATCACCCGTGAAACTAATTGTATTATGCCATCATCAGCCTTCATTCACACTTTCCTTTTCCTCCTCTTCCCTTTCCCCTGTGTGGAGTAGCAGGCCAGGGCCCTGTTACCACCGGCCGACCTCTCCGCCTTTCTTTCATTAAAATTCCCTTTCTTCTCTTCTCAATGGTATGAGCTGGGCATTCTCTTGTAAAGCTATGACCGGTGTAATGCGTGGAAGGCACGTAATGGTCCTCATAGCCTCTCGGTCACGGCTTCAAGGCGATCCCATTGAGCTCTTGTAAGATGTTGAAACTGGGCTTGATAAACAATACGTGGCTGCAGAACTGCCCTCACCGTGCAACGAACGAGCCTGCGCCACCAGTTTTAGGGGCAATTCTTCTAATCAAACCCAAAGTCTGAATAGCTTGCCTTTTTGCCTGAGAAAGCCATGCAGTCGCTGATCCTGATTGGTGAATCATTAAGCCAAGGATTTTTACACTCGGACTTTCCGGTAGTGGGGTGCCTGATAGACACAGACGGATTGGACTTGCAGCCAGCTTACGGCGTCCCCAGCGGTTGGCGACTGACGTGTTTGTTGTTTTATGTACGGATAGCTGAAGTCCGATGGATGATGCGTAATTACAGGTAACATCCAAGGCAGATTGAAGGGCAGCCTCCTGAGTACGGAGATCTTGGTGAGTACTCCACACCGTGATGTCGTCAGCGTACTGAAGAAATTTTGTCACGGATGTCATGTACGCGCCTAGCCAGCGGGATGAAAGCAATATTAAATAACGTCGGCCACAATACTGATCCCTCGGGCACGCCGCATAGAGGAACAAATGATCGGACCGCTTCGCCGCTGAGGCGTATTGCAAATTTTCTGCCTTCCAAAAATAATTGGACAAAACTGCGCACTCTCAGAGGGAGATGAAGCATGTCAATGGAGTTCAGAATGCCTGCATGACTGATGTTGTCATATGCCTTTTCAACGTCCATTGCTAAAACAGTACGCACATTGGGCTGGGAGTAGATGACATAACTGCAGATGCTAAGACAGCCAACCCGTCCTCTGTACCAATATATGGACGAAAGCCGATTTGTGCTGGGTGATAAAAACCGTGCTGCTCTAGCCACCATGACAATCGTGTGGCTAGCATTTTTCCCCCAGCATGCACAGCGTAGTAGTTAACGAGATAGGTCGCAAGTTGGCAAGATCCGTCGGGGGCTTTCCTGGTTTCGGGATAGGAATCACGACAGCGGATTTACAGCTCTCGGGCACTACGCCATCCAACCATACTTTGTTTATGGTGTCAAGTAGTTGAGCGAGTGCAGAGCTGCTCAGGTTCTTGTACACATCGCACTGAATATTGTCCGGGCCGGGTGCTGATTTCCGTTTCGCATCATCTATTGCAGCCAGCAACTCAGGCATTGAGAATGGGCACGCAATTCCATCTACGTCGACGTCAGACGGCATTTGATATACATTCGCTAGGATGCCTGTCATATTTAAACTAGCGGATGAAGAAGGCACAGCATCATAATTTGGGAAAAACTTTCGCGCTGTTTCTTTGGCAAAATCATCTGGCGACAAGTTAGCCGCGAAGCATGCGGTTGACGCTGCGTCAGTCGAACGGCGACCGCGTTTCATTGTACGGAATGTTCGCCAGAGAGAGGCATTCGAGGATTTTGCAGAAAATTGTTCACACCACGCATGCCACTGCTGCCGCGAGAGCTCGCGTTCATATTTGCGTGCCTTAGCTGTAAGATAGTGCAATCGCGTACGTGCCTGCGACGAAGTAGGGTCTCTCGTAGCAGCCAGCTCGGCTTGACGGCGTGCCGCCCACAAGTTAAGAAGGCCGAGGTCTGGTGTCGGCCGACCAACATCAGTCCAGGTAGTAGTTGTAGCACTGTTGAGCGCTGTTTGCGCTCAACGAGGATTGGCGAAGAATCTGAGGAGAGATTGTCCATACAGGAGCGAAAACTGTCCCAGTTGATCACAGAACATTTGTAGCGTACACTTTAAAAAAAATGCTCCGCAGTACAGAGAAACCCGCTGGTAATGCGGTGCCGGAGGGTTTTCCCCAACATGAGGTACGGACTAAATGTCAGAAACAGAGACTCCGTATGACGACTGTCACATTCTTGGTAACGGAAAGTTACGCCATGCTATGCACGAGTCCTAAATCGTTTTTTCACAACGAATGCTTATGTTTTGTTCTTATTGAAGTTTCCGCAATGTGTATGCATACGTCCTCCGTTCACTCGGAAGTCATTTCATCTAGAGCGGAAATTATCTGTATTGTAATTATGTACTTTCTGTAGTACATGAACATGCGTCTTCATATAGCTTCTGCCCGCAATGTTCACTGCAGATATAGCCGTCCAGGTGCCGAAGAAATAAGTATTATGTACAAGGCTTTCCTTTACGCATATTATGTAGTGCATACGTACAAAGAATGCAGCTTAGAATGAAAGAGTGGTAAGTGTTTGGGTGAGTACAAGTACATACGTTTTATTTTCATGGCAAACTACACACATTGTACATCTGCACATTGCTATCGGATCCATCTGAAAAGCATAAAAAAATCCTCATTTAGTGGTCACACAACACCAAATATAAATTTCACAAATACATTTCAACCATCCGCTATTGAACAATCGGCTTCGTAGAAGCTTTCAAAAGCCATTCACCGAGAACCAACCCGTTATAATTTATTGCCCAAAATTCATTTCTCATAACAGTAAACAGTAAAAACCACAGGTCCAGAAAGAAGCAGACAAAATGCGCTTTCCCGGGCGGCACTGTGCGCATGAAAGTCTTTACAGTTGCTTATCATTTTGTGCAAATAGAAAGTAGCTCAGGATGGGGGCCAGATGCAATTCAGTGCAGGTGCCTTTCTGTACATAGTACTAAATGCACAACTTAGCGAGCAAGGAACATTGGTAAGATCTGAAAAAGGTGGGAGACGCTTGCCGAATTTATCGTCCATCCAATCTTGAGGCTAGACACTTCTTATGACTCCGTGAAGAATGTGTGTTTTGTCTATCGTGTTAACACACAATGAGTTGGACTACCTCGATCAGGGAAATGTTGAGGGCGATTTTTGACTCATGTTGTCCTGTATGCTTATCTGTAACTACGTGGTTTATGGTATTGCTTGGCTTTTTATATATTCCCTGTTCACGCCATTAAACTTTAGTCGCGAGTCAGCACCTGTCTTGTCTCCTTTCTCATCCCTGTCTTTCGCGCTGGTGTATTCACCGCAATGGCTCACCTCTGCAGAAATCCAAGGCATGACATTTTCCTCTTCACACTCGTGGTTCAGCGCATAATACGGCAAAGGCTTTTCAATTCCAAGGAAAGTTCATGGCTCCATTGAACACTGCCTCCTGCTTATAAGACACAGAGCAGCAATCATTGTAGATTCTACCTGTGACACAAAGAGCAAAGTTTTAGTTTGAGTGGACTAAACTAGGAAAGCAGCACAATATATCTATAGCCAAATAACTGAACTGAAAGAAATAGAGGGTAGTGTAATAGTGAACACATTGATATATTGCAAGTGAGATATATGCATAATATATTGCAATATCCAACACTGCTACCATTGCCTTAGCCAACTACTTCATAAATAACAATAAATGCAGTATCACAAAAATACTGAAAACGTACTATTAGTGTTAATAGTAGCAGTGCAGGTTCCATGAACAAAAAGGGCCCAGTGCTGACTGTCGTTCCCACAGCAGCCTTGTGACCAATGGCCGGTGTAAAGGAAAGAGGAGGAATGACTGAAAAGAGAAACAGCCAGGGGGAAGGAAAATAGGTATAGAAGGGCTTAGGATATCATAGGCAAATAAGGTTGTTTAGACAGTGAGCACAAAATAAACATTACCACACAAGTAATGACATACAAGACCAAACATATATATCATTGTGCAGAGTGGAAAACTTGATGCCATTTAGCCCAATATATGTTTTCAATAAAGTGATTATAATTATTAATAGAACAACTGACCGAGTGAAACCATAACAGGGATGAACAAGGAAGTTGTTAATATTCTGGCAGAAATTAAAAGAAGAAAATGGATCTCGCCAGGGCATACAATGCAGAGAATGAATCACCAATGGTATCTTAGGGCAACAGAAAGAATTTGATGGATTTTAATGGCACAAGGGCATCTGTGGCCAAAGAGTACCTTAGCACAAGTTAATTTCGTCTACTCAAGGTGAAATCAGAGACCCATTTCCCAAGCATTTCATTCCAGATAAGCTGAGCACCACGCCAGGAAACAGCTTGTGCATTGTATCGCAACAAAATGAATTTCACCCTAAGGAAAATATAGCAGGAGATAGCTGATTATAAGCTCACTAGATAAGATTAGGTGATTTCTGATAGTGTGTCATGTAGCTGGTGCAAGACACAGATAATTAAACTGGAAAAGGCCATTGTCCTGAGGTGAATGTAAACTAAGCAATGAGGATAATGAAATTCGCTACACTAGAGCTGTTAAGAATCAGCTCAAGTTCCATGCTTCAAGATGATGCAAGTTTGCTCAGTGAAAAAAAATTATAAGTTCACCCAAGAATTGGTATCTTGGCGGTATCAGGCTGCAGGTGCAGATGAATTAATCCTGCCTCAGAGAAGAGCTACATAGAGCACAAAACATTTTAGGCCAGTCCTACACTGACAGCTGTTAATAACTATTTTAAAACTGTTTTTCATTGCACAAACAATAATACCGAGTTTGTGTTGGTCATGTGATTATGTTACTGAGGCTCTCCTAAAAATTCTAGCCAGAGCTAAAATACAAGCTGTCTCAACTAAGTTTTTATATCAACAATGAGAACATAAACACATGCAGATTATTCAAGTAGAAGTTTTATTCTTCATGACGTGCCCTACAAATTTTAAAATATACTGAAAAGTAATAGAGTGGAGTGCCTGTGCCAAAAATACTAAACATCAACAACAAAGAGAACACAAGATAAAGGCAACAACATATTGCCCAAAATTTAAATGTTTGACAGAACAAATATGAAAAGAAAACCTCTCCGCAACTGGAACAAAACAGCGTGATACCGAGCACACATTTGAAAATTGTTTCATCCAAATCCCCAGTCTGGTGCTCCAGCACTCTTCAGCCAGCATGTCATGAAATGTACCATAGTTCGGGTAGCTGTAAAGAGTATACAGCTGATCCGGCATTTTGATATGTGAACAGTAACCCTCAATGACCACCAGGCTGAATACTTTCAAGAGGTTGTTCTAGTAACAAGACTGCAGTGAAACACTTAGCAAGTTATGCTCGCGTAATAATGCAAACCGTTAATCTGGGAGTTCGCTACCACGCAACTCTGTAGTAACTCCTAAAGTGTTGCAATCGAATGAAAAAAAGGACTCCCTATTATATAAACAAATGTCAAGAGGCTGCAATGCAAGGCCACGACAGAAGTGCTGCAATACAGCAATAGCGATACAATGTACACTTTAAGCAACACAATGAAACATGATCTTTTATCCTTCATTATCAGAATTTCAATATTTGTTTTCCTTGCTCTCTTGAAAAATTAAGTTTAGATCGTGAAAGCGCTCAAAAAGACAAGGATACAGAAAGAGATTTCCACACAGTGCGCTTACTTCCAGTGTCTTTTTGAGCACATCCACTATCTAAACATGGTAACCCAACTAGTCTAAACGCTGTCGTTATTCCAAAATTAAGCCTTTCACAAAGTGGGAGCCCCTTTCCCCATACAAGGTACACCATAACTAATTCAACACTTTTTTCATGATATGTTTTCTCTGAGAATAAACACTGTTTGTAGATTTTGCAATAGTACTTGTCTTTTAGATTCTACGAACGTATCATGCAAGTGTTCAATGAAATGACCATCTGCCTATCTTGATCATTGCTCAAAATCAGGGTATAATGCACCATGAAGGGCAGGCTCTGCTTGATTTTTATGTTTTCCTAACGAAGCATGTACGTGCAACCCTTCTGCTGGCTTGTATGCAGCAGGTTTGTCTAGCTAGGCGAACTGTGGTTTTGCTATAAAGATGAAATGGTACTTTGGAAGTGAATGGTTTTCTAAAATGCATATAACATACATACCGGGGCTTTACCAGCACCTGGTGTAAGCAACATCAGTGGGGGGACCGCAGGAGTGGCCTAGTGGTCCGAGCATCTGCCTCGCAAGCAGGAGGTGCGGAGTTCGATCCCCAGTGCCACCGGGTAACCAGCGGTGATACAATGGGTCGTTTCAATGGCCAGTTTAAAACTTGAAATAACCATGCTGCAATATATACAAAAAATGATTTGTGTGCTCTCTCTTACATGACATAGTTAATCATATCATAGTGTTGGTAGTACACAAAATGCATGTGTGGAACATATACATGCACTGTTTTGTTCACATCTTACCTGCTATGTGCTGTTATGGCATGTTATGTGCTGGGAAAGCAACAGTTAGTGAGCAATGTTGTGTTGCAGCCTTTCTTCTGGTGGAATTTGAATCATGTGAGGTGCAGCTGAAAGAAATTGTTTCATACATAAGTATATTTCATGTAACACAACAAAAAGTGCACAGCCCCATCATGAGTTGTGGTTTAAACTAACAGCGAGCTTTTTACTACTCAATTTAACATATGATGCAAGTCAGTGATGCTGGAGGCACAAAACTAAATACTGTGAGGTAACAAGAGCTAATATGGACAATCATGCCTTTAAGAGATATTGTCAATATATATTTTCCTGAATGAACTAAAGTTATCCTTAGAAGCATTCAGAGGAAGATAATTTTGCTAAATGCCTTTTGCCAGAATAGGCCTTTTATGAACCAGTTGCAAATGAAAAGAATAACTTTAAGACCATGCTATGCATGCTCTAACGCCAAAGTAGTTGCATACATGCAGTATACTATGCCCCTAGTTTTATGGAGCGCCTGTACTGCACACTTTTCATGCAAGGTAGTGGAAAGTATGTGCCATGAAACAGACCTCTGCTTGCTGAAACTGGCAAATAAGTACTGGGTTTTTAAGGCAGGAAAGAAGTTACATAGTTCCTTCTGCAGGTTTTGAACTTCAGGTTAGTTATTTGAAAATTATCAATCCCTGAACTGCAATGATTGAAGTTTTTAGCAAATAACATTTCCATTGTAACAGTGGAAACGCTCTTTTATTTGAGGAACGACTTCAAAAGCCTGCGTTTCATGGTGGCTGTCAAGTAGCCCTGATAAAGAGAAACCAGTCACGACACACAACCAAGCCCTCGTAGCACATTTTCAACTGTACCCTCATGATATAGCTTTAAAGTAAGTGTTAAGCAATACAAATACAAATCCCTTGATTTCCTTCATGATTTATCACTGGTGTATACATACAAAGATATCCGTACAAGATGTGGAGTGCATGGTACAGAGAGAGTAGGCAGATGGTTTCTTGACACTCAAAAAGTGAACAAGGGAAGGAAAAATATCAGGGTGCTTGCCGTTTCGACAAGACAACTTGTTTTCGTCTGGGGGTCAACATATGCAGAGGAAATTTAGAATCAAGTGCAGGGTTGTTCACTCTTAGTGCGAACACGCGAGCACATGGCTGTGCTCTTTGGGCCACTGTGTCTGACATTGCCACACATCGAAGTGTAACATGACACGAAGCACCACATCCAGGTGCATCTCCTCTTGCGCCATTTTGCAGCGATGAGTGGCTGCGCCGCACACAGTGGACCTCTAAAGAGTGCGGCCATGCGCTCACATGTTTGCACTAATTGTGGCCAGCTCTGTACATTCCGGAATTTGCATCATTATTTGAAAAGGCCTTGCACATGGTCAGAGGTTTCCCAACCCATAATTTCCCCCTCCTTTCCTGCTTTCTTTAATTTATCGTTATACTTTAACCTTACGCCCTGCACCTCCTGGCATCACTTCTCGGAACCTTGGCTGCCATACTCCTCCCCCTCCCCCTTCTTTTTGCCTTTTCTCCGAACCTGCACTCATTTCTCTTTTTCCTTCAAATTATTTTGCCCCCCCCCCCCCCTCCTGGTATTTTATTCTGCCATGCTGCTTAATTCCTTTATCCTAGTTTTTCCGGAAAAGGCAGCCAGCCATACCAAGCCACCTGTTGCGGCTGGACATAAAGCCATTCAAGCCCACTATCCACACTCCATACCCCGAAATTCGTTTCTACTGAATTGGGCTTTTTTGTTTTCACAGTTTTGCAGGTCAACCAGTTAATCTTCTTTAGCAGCTATCATGCCTGGTCAAGGTTCACGCTCCCCATCGTAGCGCCTTTCCCATATCGCACCCTCGTCCCACACAACAGGCCTTTCGCCTCGAAGTGAAAACCTTATTTAAACCCCACAAATGATGAACACTTTGCCAGACAAAGACAAGTCCTCTTGTCGAAACGTCGGCAAGCACCCTGAGGCTTTTCCCTTCCTTATTCAGTTTGTGAGATACCAGGGACAGGTGTTCAAGCAGCCATACCACACTAATACCCCTGTCACACGGGCACCGCAAAGGCCTTTGAGAATCATATCCAAAGGCGTAAGGAGTGCAGCTACCCGGTACAAATGTTGCGCCTTTGTCGCTAAGGACCTTGGAGGCGAAGGCGCTCAACCGAGACCTTCGGAGCCCGAAGACGCGGCATTCGAGAAGCTGTGATCGCAGTACCATCCAAAGTCAAAAAGTAAAAGCAATAAAAAAATAGATAAGCTAATAATGTTTCAAAACATTTTTTTCAAATACGAAAGGTGTGTCTGGCTTTGGTTTTTGTACGGGTGTTTATGTTTTATGTTCAGATTTCAAGACAGTGAAAGTGTTGCGGCAACACCGAGCGCCCATGGTGGCCAAGGCAATACACGTACAAAACCTGCTCCTGCTGATGAGAGTAGCTGTTGCAGTACTTTTAAGGAAGCAATCAGAATAAAAAAATTGTCAAAGCTCAACGAATGAACAGAATACACCACTTTAATTTTAGAACACTCACTTCAGCCACCTCGAGTATAGCAGCGGGTGCTAAGCCTGAACGACTTTCACCTTTGGGCTGCACCGTGTAGCTGCATCGCTGCTCCTTTAAGCTTTCGCTCCTTTGGTGAAAAATGGTGCCGTTGCTGGAAAGGCCTTCGAGGAATGCCATGTGACAGGGGTATAAAGCACATTTTTTACTGACACGAAAGACTCAGTGCCTTTAGTTCTGACAACATTCTGAATCATGCTTTGGTGGCTTAGCATATCAGAATACTGGACATGACAAAATCAGCTAATTAGTGAGGGCTATTATTTGTTATAGGAAAAATTATAACATTCTCCTAAAATAATGAAAAGAAACCACCAGCACTGACATCAATGTACAATTTGGCTGTAACATACTGGCATGACAATATAGTTACACGTAAATTCCCTTTTCGCACTTCAAAACTGCATGCATTATTTCTAGAAAGTGCGAGAACAGAAGCTCATACATAGTGCCAAAGAAAAGAGTGCATAATAGTACCACTTATGAGGTGTTTATCGGCAACTGCAATGAGCAAGGCTATGTTAATGGCAATCCAGAGTTTTTATGTGTCTTACGAGCGCATGCACTTGGGAGGTGATAGCAGCTGTGGACGCAGCTGTCCATCGCAGTTTTGAGTCTGTCGAGATAACACATGGGGTAAGGTATTCCCTGTTTTGCTGCCGAAGGCAAAACCGTCAGCGAGTGGAGTTGCCTTGCTATTCACTGTCAATATCTACTGCTCAAAGTAAAGGAAACTAGGGCATAAAACATACAGCATTTCATATTATGCTTTGGCCAAATGCAGTGAGAATGAAACAGACTAGAGACTTGTCTTAGGACGTTTGCGCTCTTTACTTTGCACCAGAGGAAAATAAATTTATGTACAGTTGACCTACTGCTTGCCACAGTCCTAGAAGAAATGAATCCAGGTCTCAGAAATTCTACCGAGCGAATACTGATGCTGCATGTGCATTTCTCTGAACTGTTCTGAAATATGCAGAAGTTACCGATTTTTTTACTACCTGATTACATACTGTAATCTTTGCAAGGAATATGAGGTTAACGGACTGGGAAAAAATGTCAGGAATGGTACCTTTGGTACTGGGCACTTGGACAAACAAATGACCCACTGGGCGTCCCCAGGAGCTCTGCTACCAGGCACCCCTAGCAACAGTAGTCAATTTTCCAGATCCAAAGGAGCCATGCGAATGATTGCCGAAATGTCAAGTTTAAGGACAGCAGATGCATGAACACAAAACAGTTTTCCAAATTTGTTTCAGTGTGATAAACGGTTTCAAATCTCTAGACTATATCTGGTAGTACACAAATTATCAGAACACCATCTCCCGCTCAGAATCATCTCAAAACACATTCGACACGCAGTACCAACGTGGACAGTTCGTGCTTAATTGAATCCAAAAGTTTACGCTGATCGACCAATATTACTCTAAATAGAGACAGAAAGCGCATGCACGTTGTACTGATGTTATCGTGAACATAACATGCGACGAGACGCAGGGTTACAATACAAACCAAAAACCGCTTTCAAAATTTGAGAACAAAAGGCTCACCTTCTCGCAAGTTCGCCAAACCGGAGACGTTGCCGAGTGGCTGCCGCCAAAGTCACTCGCAATGCACAGAAACAATAAAAATGCAGTGCCGCTGACTTTCCTTGAGCAATTCCAGTCGATTGAACTTCCAACTGTTCGCACCGACTACCTCTGCAAGCATGTCTAAAAGTTAGCGGCGCAGCCACGCCATTTGCAATTTACGGAGCTACACGGGAAATTCATAGCGACATTCGCGTATTCACGCTCAAGCTCACGTCGCTGATGTCGCAAAGGCGCACAACGGCAAACACATGTAAGATGTATTTAATTTTCGGTAGCTTTTTTAGCTGACAACCTGAATCGTTTGATATATTGTTTTTTCTTTTCGTTCCATGAACGTTATTACCACCAGCGGCAGCGCAGCTTGGCCATGGCTAGCCATGGCGAAGTCGAAGCGCTAGCCGAGCCCGCAGTCGGAAACATGTGCGCAGTTAGCGCAGTGTGGAGTTGAGTGAACAGGCGCTATGGAATGGGTTTTTGTTCTTCCGTGTT
Organism: Amblyomma americanum; assembly: GCF_052857255.1. NCBI lineage: Eukaryota > Metazoa > Arthropoda > Arachnida > Ixodida > Ixodidae > Amblyomma > Amblyomma americanum. Next base: position 102,032,361 of record NC_135497.1, read on the forward strand.
CGCTGCGTGCGTCCTGCGCGTTGTGTGTCTTTAGTATGTGTGTGTGTATGTGTGTGGCCGGAACGCTGCATTGGAGTGTACATACAACAGCTCGCTGTCCCGTGCGGCATCGGTGCGTAGTAAAACGATCATGCAGAATGTGGGTTACAATGCCAGTGGCCCTGCACGAAAGAGGAGACTTGAAGCCGACGGAAAAGCTGCTCTCCCTCGTGGGACTGCAAGAATCTGGCGAGTAACAGTCGGCGCGCGTTTCGGTGGATGATTCCGTTTACCACGCCAAAAAATTCAGCACTGGCCAACAGCAATGATGAACTGCTGCTGCATCATCACCTGTGTGATGTTTGTGACAAGCTTGTTGGATGTGAACGTGGCCATGAATGGTATTCGCCGAGCAGTGGCCCTCAGGGCGTGGCACCAGTGGATACCTGAAGACGATTACTGTTTGCCCGCGCCCTGGCGCCTCGCATTCAACCGAATGCTTTGGCGTTAATTATTTATATCTTAATTTCACACGTAGTTGGACTCGCAAATATTACAGAGTACAAACGTACCGTCGGAAGAGCACCCTTTTTCATTTTTTTAGGGAGGGGGTGGGGGAATTACCGTCTGCTCAAATTTAATGTCACTATTATTTTGAGCTTATTTTCAAAACAGGTGCCGTGGTGGCACTGTAAGCAATGCATTTACTGGGCAGAAGTTTATTTTATGTTGTGTTGGCACAAGGTTAATGATTGTCATTGTACTGTGGTGCCATGTTCAAACAAAACACATAATTGTACACTCTCTTTGAAGAATGTCTAATGAGGTAATAAATTACTGAGCAGCGAGTATGCACTGTGGTAAATGCGACGAACGTTACTGAATTACTTCACACTTGTCATGTTCTGTTGTCGTTAGTGATTACGTATGCCTTGGTGTCTGCTGCTTTCCAGTGTAGGTACGAGAGGCATGTCGAGCTCCACTTAGCAGCTTTTTTTCTTTCCACTCTCTACTGGCCAACGTGGTAAAATAAACTCAACATAATGCGTGATTGCTCAGACCTAGATTAGACTACCATTTCACTTATTTACTCTCAGGGCCAATTGGCATCGAAGAGAGGAGATCGACTAACATAAATACATGTGTAGGCAGATTAATTAAAATGATTATACACAGCAGACTTGAAGGCATTGGATGCAGTGGTGGACATGACGAAGGCAGAGAAGATGTGACAGCTGGAAACGTAGAAAAGTGGAGATCTGCGTGAGTTTGTACGCGATTTAAGGTGAACGCTAGCAAGAAATTAAGAAGGCTGAAAAGACTGAGGCCAGAGTTAAAACTGTAGTTTAACAGAGGAAAGCACCTCCCAGCAAGCCAAATGTGCACATGCAAGCAGTTATGTGAACACAGAACATAGAAAATGAAACTCCTTTTTGGACAGAAGGAAAGCTAAGGCACATTGCTTATTGTGATGTTGCTTAAAAAATTGGTGTCTAGTTGTTGCCCTTCATATCTGGTCCTTCCACACCCAGCAACTGAAATGCCATCAAAAAGGAGCATCTCCAATCACTATAATTACATGGGAGGTACACATCGCCAGATGTCACAGGCTTGGCGTCTCATCTTGCAGACTAGCTAGTTTGGCAGATTTAAACTTTACCGCATGTAAGAGGCATGCGGTAGCCTTGAAGGGGAGTATTTCATAAGTGTTACAGCATATTGTACAGTCTGGCATGCTTCATTATTTACATCACAGTAATATGCTAGCACAGGCTGGAAAGTTTGTAAGTGAACAGAAAAAAACAATGTTCATGCCATATCTTAGCCACATTCTTAGTATTGTATAAAAAGTGCAAATAAGGAATTCCTCATTTTTTTGTCAGCTTTTTCTTTCTGTGCATCGATTTTTTGCAAGTTAGCAAGGTTCTACAGTCTTGTGTGCCTATCGGCTGGCCCTTTGTTTGTCAAAGGTACCGAGTACACAATGGGTCGTGTCAGTGCAAGCTAAGTAAACGATGGATAGAAAATTCGTGCTTTCAGAGTATTTCCAGAAAAAAACTGCTATTATTTCCTACTCAGGATGGGGGAACAGCATCGATGGTGCACATCCTCCTTGTCACTGCAGCAATTATGGCTGCTCGCTGCTTTTTGGTGGCGTTTCATTTATCTGCAGGAAGAGCAGGCATGAATGGGCGGCAATAGGTACCTACTAAATTAAACATTGCATTGAGCAATATGCTGTTGTGTCGGTGCTTTTGTTATCCATGACGGAGTTGGTGTTTTTGATTAATGGTTGTGTAGCAAAGATGTAACTGCTACATTGCACTGCATTCACAGATTTGTTTGCCCATGCTTTTGGTTTACTCAGTTGTTTATTTCCTTATCAAATGGCAGATGAAAATTCGGCTTTCAACTTGTGCACTTTCATCATGTTTGCAATGTACTTTCAGCTGGTGTTCAATTTCACTTTCGAGAAGTTGTCCAACCATTGTCTGTGTCTAAATGTTTTCTAACAGTTGACCTCATTACGCAGCATTTCTCACAGAAAGCAAATGTTGCAGTAACATTTTTATTAAATGTTACTCTATTATCTAGCTAGCAATGTAGCGAAAAATATTTTCATCAAGCCAGCTTTTAACATTATAGCAAATTAAGGCCTTTGTTATTTAACGTTGCTCACAATTTGTACCAATCACTCAACCTTGAAGCAACGTAATGCGTTATCATCCTTCCTCGGCTCTTCATTGTGCTAATCACATTAGACATGCTCACGGTCGTTCGCCATGCTAGTTTGCGGACATTGTTGGCTAAGAGTAAACCAGACAAATAAAAAATCGGACGTCATGTGATGCCTATAGTCCGCGGGCCAGCAGTTCTTCGTGTAAAAGTGGCGTCACATCATAAGCATCTTCTGTTTTTGCTGCCTTTAAGCAAGTTATTAGTGCGGTTGGTGCAACACATAGTCGATGGGGTCAACCGTCCTGTCGTGTTAAGTTTTGATCCCTTAAATTGAATGTTTAGTATTTTTCCCTGCAACGACTAAAGAGGAACACGGACGTTTCCTTCAATACTGGACTGAATATACGGTCATTCCCTACGTTTCATTGAAAGCAGAAGTGGTTCTGTATTTAAAACGTACATAGTCTACGTTATAGGTACGGAATTTTTTTAAAGTGTAAAGTTCGGAAATGTGAGGTGTGAAGACCGATAATGATAGGGTGATGATCACTTCCCCAGCAGTCTGGCTCCATATGCCAGGAGGGAGTACCCGGACTCGACCACCACGTCAAGTCTGGAGCATAGGAAGCACTGCGAGTTTGACGCACTGGCCGTGTTGCTGTCCCAGGATGGTTGAGCAGTACAAATTGGGCATCCGTGAAGGCGTCCCGTACACGCCTGCTACGAGGGCTTGAAGTGGGGTACCCCCAATGTTGGTGAGGGGCGTTAAAGTCGCCCCCGACTAAAATCGGACACCCGGGATACTGCCGACGGACACTTGTTAACCAGCCAAGATTAATACGGGAGGAAGCACCACCGACTGGTCTAACGTAAAATGAAACCACCAAAACGGTACCCTTCTTAAGTTTTGCAGCCACTGCCTCTACCTCTTGATACGACGTGCACCACTTTTCGAGAGCAAGGCGTACATGCGGAAAACGTCAGTCCACATACACCGCCGCCTTTCCCGACGGAGCTGCAGTTTGTACACGACGGTCTATAATTGAAGGAGACATGTAAACACTGAAGCCTGGAATCGATGGCAAGGCGTTTGTTTCCTGTAGCAGCATGGCCCATACCTCGAGCTTGTGAATTTGTAGTCGGGTCTTGAGCTCTCCCACCTTCGTGGAAATACCTCTGCAGTTCCACTGCAGCACACCAGCACGAATGGAGCTTGCCATATCTAGTTACTAGCCCAAACGCTGTAGAATCACGGACGTCAGGTTGGACAACTGGTTGACAATAAACCGGAGCAAAGAAGTCGCAGAGTTGTCCAGTGGCACTGCGGTAATCTGGGAAGAAGCGGCAGGAAATGACACTGGTGGGCGGTAGGAAGGCGATGTTGCTGCGCCATTGATAGATGTGGCGGATGATTCTGCTGCCAGTCTACGTCGAGCGAGCAGTTCACGGTGTTGAGCAGCCTGGTGACCTCCGCTAAAAGGCCTGCGATTTGTTCATCGACTGCGGCCATATCGTCCTTCGGTAGTTCAGGCACACTGCGTTGCTTTGTTGACTGTTTTCGGAGGCGTTCTTTTCGCACAGTACCGTTAGAAGGCTGCTGAGCTGAAGGTTCATGCGAGGTGTGCCCAGGGAGCTCCTGCCACTTATCGTCATCCCACTGGAGAGCTTGCGAACCGATTGGATGTCTGCAATGAAGTTATAGTGTCTTCTATTGGCAATGCTTAGTAATTCGACGACGAGCCTGTTGTGTTCCCTTTAGTTTTGTCGGACAGCCTGGAGATGTTATCTCGTAGTCGTCGGATTTACAAAGGCCGCATCGATAAGCCACTTTCCCTTCCGATGTACTTTCATCGGCAGCAGTGAAGGAGCACGATTTTCGCATATGTCCAGTACGGAAGCAGTTATAGCAATATACCGCACTCGGTTTATATGGCCGAGACCGTAAAATACAGCCATAATAGTACAGACGGGCTGGTAGTGTCGGAGGGCCTTGCAAGGTGACTATGCAAGAGCGCCCCTTTCCCATGCGTCGGGCCTGGATGACACGGTGCGTGGGACAGTACTGCTCACGCTGGAGTGCAGTTTGATCATCGGTGATATCGACGTTGTAGACGACGCAGCGCTGCAAGTCGGAACCTTCAACTAAATACACTTGTACTGGCACTGAGATTTCGCTCGTCAGTGAAATACTGGTGAGCGTTTGCAGCCGTTCTAGGGCAGTCAGAGTCGGAAGCCACACTGCAATGGTGTTGGACTTTGTCCTGGCTATGAAGCTCCGAAAACCTTTGATTCCGAGGCACGAGTCCAAGTTAGCTTGTAAAATCTTGTTGGGCATATCCGTGAGGCTTTTGTTGGCCAGTGATTTAATGGTCACTTTGTAAGAAGACGATCCGTGTGCAGGCTGCACCGATTCTCGATCGTGAGACAACTACTCTTGTCTTGCGATCCATCACTTGCCGAAGATGGAATCGGTTGGCTGTCGTTTGAGGGACGCTTATGAATTGCGCGAGGGCACTTTTTCACGGATAGAGATGCCGATAAGTCCATTGGAATGCCCTGTTCATTATGCCGTGCGGGGTGAGGCCCAACCGGTGGTGTAGAGTTGATGGCCATGTGCCCTGGTGGCAGATCACTCACAAGCAGTCCGGCATTTCGGGAAGGCAGGAGGGGTGCATCTGCTGATGAACCGGGAGCGCAAAATTGGACCTGGCGCCGCGGATCAGGTGTCGACTGCGTGGAAGGTGCTCCCACGAGAGACGCCGGCAGAGCTACCTCCGCCAGCGTGGCAGCGGAGGCACTAAGCCTAGCGTCAGTGCCAGCTCAGCTGCACTCATGCATGGTTCCCAGGAGGCCTCAGACGGTGGGAGGACGTCCGGAGCTTCTTCAGAAGGCGAGGATGCAGTTTTCTTCAAATAGAGCACGTATTTACGTGGATGGCGAGGTTTTTCTGAAGAGCAATGTGCAGCCACTTTAGCAGGGATACACTTCATCTTCAAATTAGTTTTCGCAAGCTAATTAATACATTTGAAAACACAGTATACGCGGTACGACCGATGCTAATAGCACCCCTATAACTCATTATAAGCCACCTACAGGCGAAACATTGCACTGAAAATGTGTTTCGGGGCCCCTTTAACATAATACACACAAGATTTCCATCGGCTTCCTTCTTTTTACTAGGTGATTTTAACTTTCCGACCATTTCTTGGATTACCCAGCCTCCCACCCTGTCTCAAGTTTCATCGGATGACAGTGATTGTCTTGATATTTATGCTCCGTTTTTTCACTTACCGAATTAGTCACTAACGCTACCAAAATCTCTGTCAACGCAGCTCTTTGCTCATTTTCAACATTAACACTGCCTGTCCTAAACGTGCTAGAAAGAAAAAAGACCATACTAGATTATATCAGAGCAGATTTCGATGCCATTAACAATGAATTATCAGTTTTTACTCAAAACTTCTTCGGAAACCTTGATGATCGCTCTGTGCAAACTAACTGGGATATGTTCACGGCCAAAGTTCACGAACTCAGAAATATGTTCAAAGACGCACCATCACTTCTAATCCTCAGGCCTCATGGTATACCGCCCATATAAGACGCCTCTCTAACAGAAAAAGGCGCAGATATCTTACAGCCTGAATTAAAACCATGTAACGCTCGCTGGGACGCATACAAGACTTCCGCTGATGCCTATATAACTGCGCTTAAGCAAGCAAAAGATAACTTTCTATCACTTTACCATCCATGCTATCTACCAACATTAAAAAATTTTGGCGCGTCATCAACCCGCATACCGAAGAATCTATTAACTGACCAGGTGACCCTATTACGGCTCAGTTATGCGCATCAGAACTTAACGAAACTTTTGTTCAGAACTTCTCGCGCTCATCAAACACCAAACATCCTCTTCCACACCGGTATAATTTCCCAACTATGCCTCAAATTGAAATCGATTAATCTGGCGCTGCTAAACTTATTGATGTCCTACAATTTCATTCATCGCCTGGTTCTGACTCCATTCATGCTAAGTTTTAAAAAAAATACTATTGTATACAGTTCCTTAATGCTAACAAAGATTTTTCAGAAGACTCTCGATAGTTCCGTTCTGCCAACACAATGGAAAGTAAGGAAGGTGGTTCCATTATTCAAATCAAGAAATAGAACATCCCCAACAAATTATGGCCACATCTCGTTCAATAGTACTTGTTGCAAACTATCAGAACATGTCATCTTCAGTAACGTTGTGAACTTTCTCGAGTATAATTCGTTTTTTACACCCGCACAGCATGGATTTCGGAGGTCATTGTCTTGAGAAAACCAACTTGCCAGCTTCACCATCAAACTTCACCATATTTTAGATCGCGCATCAGAAGCTGACTTCATTTTCCAAGATTACTCGAAAGCATTCGACAAGGTATGTCACCGTTTATTATTTTTAAAACTAACCCGACTGAATATCGACTACTATGTTCTGAAATGGATTGAATACTTTCTTCTTAACCGATCGCAGTTCGTTTACGCTAATAATTTTAATTCACCTTTCAGCGAAGTTTACCCGGGCGCGTAAGGGTCAGTGCTTGGGCCCCTTTTATTTCTTATTTACATCAGTTATCTCCCTTCTATTTTATCATCTAACATTCTTTTGTTTGCTGACGACTGTGTTGTTTTCCGCGATATAAAGTACCGCGATGATGCTAACATTCTCCAGCGTGATCTCTATAACATTTCTCTTTGGAGTAATGAAAGGCTTATGAAACTTAATACTAATGAGTGCAAAATTATGCAAATATCAGGAAGCTCCAACTTTCCGCCTGTGTACTACCTAAATAACGTTTCCTTAGAAGCGGCTACTTCATATAAATAGCTGGGTGTTCATATTTCCGCTGACCTTGACTGGATGCGCCATATTCAGTACATTACTAACAAAGCTATCCGCGTGTTGGGCTACGTGCGCCGTAACTTTTCCAAAACTTCATCTTCTTTCAAATTATTGTTCTATAGAACACTAATACCTTCTAATTTGGAATATGCCGCAGCGATATGGGATCCGCATCTGAAAAACTGACAACTTTGCTTGAGCTGGTTCAAAATAAAGCTGCTCGTTTTATCCTGTCAAACTTAAACCCTACCTCAAGTGTAACAAGCATGAAAGCTAATCTTTACCCTTTTTAGCATCCCGCCGGCAGACAATTCGTTTGAGCCTTTTTCATAAGCTATACCATCACCTCACTGCACGCGATTCCCTCATTTCGTGCCCCCAGATACGTGTCAAATCGCATTGATCATCGACACAAAGTTGGCATTGAAACATGGAACACTAAAACGGCATTGCAGTCTTTCTTGCCTCGTACATCACGTGAATGGAACCGGCTTCCCTCAGATATCGTCGACATAATTGATAACCAGCGTTTTCGTTCTGCACTAGCTAAAGTTGTATAACAGGAGGATTATAATATTTGTTCTGTAATATGCATTATATCTATTTATGAATTTTGTTTTATAACCGCTCCCCTCTTTAATGCCTTTGTTCATGAGGGTTCAATAAATGAAATGAATGAAATGAAATGGGAAATCTTTTAACCATTTGAAACTTGGTGAGTATTCGGCGGTGCGGGAGATCGAACCCAGCATCCAGCCGGATGCGAGGGGGATGCTTTAACCGCTACAGTGTGGGCACCTTAGCTCGTACTCGGGTCCACGCTCGCACGGGCTTGCAGTGTCCGTATTTCCCCTTTTCTTCTGTGATAGTGTGCTGCGTGTTTGGCTCCCACGTCATGTGCGATAAATGTCTGCGCCCGTTCGCACCCTGCCGTCCTTGTTCCTTACGTACGCCTGACCGGCCTCGCATGGAACGTGTCACAACCCCGGGTAGAAGAAAAGGCTGATACTCCTTTTCTTCTGAGGTAGAGATGAGGACATGGCGTAGATGCATCGTCACTGTTTTTGCCACGCTACTGCTCTCTACTTACGTAACGAAACGAGCCCCTAAGTGTTTGTTTAGTGAGAATGCTTGCTGTCTACACATGACTACATAGCGGCAGACCACGCCTGCATTCCTGCAGTGGGGTAATCCAGGCATAGCACGGATCAGATCGCAGCTGTTTATAACTGCCATGAAATCCACATAGAAGCCCTCAATCCGAATATAGGCTCCTTCGATTGTTATGGTCAAGAGACATCGTATCATTTTCGACACTGAGCGAGCGAAGCTGCGCGTTTATCACCAGGGTGCGGACTAACGTCTGACGCTATCACATCAGCCCAATGTGATAACTTACTGTTCTTTCCAGGACCAGGGCGTTTATTCAAGGCTGCGTAATTTTCTGAGCAATTTTTCTCGTTCGGCTCAAGTATGCTGTTTTGGTCAGCAACCAAAAACGGCGCGAGTCGCGCCGGCGGCGTCGCCACCGACCACCGCTGTTACTTCACTGTCAGTGTGACGTGTCTTATAAATGTGACGTGTCCCTGCACTAAAACAGAGTTGAGGTTCCGTGCACCGTTCTCCCTGTTTCCTTCTTCGTTCCTTGTCTTTCACTTGGTTACAATAAGCATTGAAGTACAAAACACCAACTAGCCCCACTTCCCCAGTTAAATTTATTCCGTATTACCGCCACCCCTTCCTGGTCTCCCGATCCTCACCTTTTACGAGCACTAACGGCGACGACCAGCAGCACTTTCTATGTACGATATCACGTACGCACACTCCTCATGTTTTTGTGTTAGACGCCACTGAACGCGGGCTTTTTTTGGTTTTCCTGTGCAGCCGCTGCTGTCGCTGACTTCATCGTTTTTAGGACACATGCAGCGCACCTCAGAAGACCATTATTTTTTTTCCGCGCACCTGTAACTAGTGCCCTGCAAAGCACGAACTTATCTGACAGCAAGGCGCAAACTGTCACCGCCTAATTAGTACAGAGGTCGTGTTTTATTGTCTTGCGACTGAGAAGGGGTCGTCGTACTGCTGGCGCGTTTTTTTTTTAATTTGACAGTTGCTTCATGCCACTAATGTAATGAATTATATATGTGGAAACAACTTTTAGAGATGAATAAAGTTTCGATGATGGTGGGCCTATGTCCACGTAACACACGTTTCGCCGCCCACCGAGATACCCGGCGCTTCCGGGTGCTGGATGCATGCTGTTCTCAGCGCATGCCAATCACCGCACCGGTTGGCCGATGTCCGCTTCTGCTGAGGGTCTGCCCTTCCCGCACACAAATTGTGTGCGCTTGCGCTTCTCTGTGAATATGAAGTGGTTTTTCGCACACGCGTCTTGAAGGGAAACTGAGCACTCATTCATGCAACATTTCTACAGAGTAAAAATCAATTCTATGGATTTTCTGGCTATGGTGGTCAAGATCGAAAATTACTCAGGGATCATAGACTGGAAGGGCTTGGCGTTGTAGCCAAGCCTCAGGGATCTGACTGCAAAACTTGTGACGCACCGCTGTTTGATTGCGAATTCGGATGGTAGAGGCACCTGTGATTCATTGTTTGACCCTTTGAAGCTCATAAAAGTCCAGTTTTCAGTCACAATAGCACCTTCTTTTTCAGAATGCCGTAAGCTGTAGATACAGTCCAACTTCAGTTGGTCCTCAGTGTGCCTTTGACACGACACTGTATCAGGAATCCCCTACGACACGAGAGGTTAGGCAACTGTCTTGCGCCACAGTGACTCTGAATGATTGCCGTGCTATAGTCATGAATGACGACTCCTGTTTATACTTCTTTTCTATCTGCTACAGATAACCTAATCGTGGCCTCGTGCGCCTCTCCGCGCATGCGTCGATGGTTCCTCTTTCCTTCTTTCTCTCTTTTCTTTTCAATATATATTTCTGAGCTGCAAATAAAGCGTCGTCTTTTTGCTCTGTGAATCGCCCTAAATTTCATCGCGTCGCTGCTGGCCTTTGGCCGATAGTACCGTAAAAGTGGCGACTAGGATTCTACTGCAGCAAGGAAGGCAAGCACAAGGAGCCCACCACCGACCATGGCACACAGACTATCGGAATTTGAGGACGAAAAAGATAAGTGGCAGGCGTACCTAGTCAAGGTTGAAGACTATTTCGAAGCGAATGATGTAAAGGACGCTTCTAAGGAAATAGCCCTGCTGGTAGCTGCGCTTGGAACAAGGACAATAGAAATTTTGGACGGAAAGGTAGTCCCGCGAATGCCTAACGCCCCGACCTACAAAGAAGTTGTGCAGACGTTAAATAGCTACTACGACCTGGTACCGAATGAAGTTTTTGAAAGTTTCTAGTTCTTCCATCGCTGCCAGCAAGAAGGGGAATCTGTACATGCATTCATAGTGACAATACGGCAGACGGCACACAACTGCAATTTAGGAACTATGCTGGACAGAATGATAAGGGAGCGTATTGTGTGCGGCGTCAGATCCAAGAATGTGTCGAAGCAGCTGCTAGCGAAGAAAGATCTGAATCTTGGAAGCCGAGGCTCTTGCCCTTGCCGAAGAGAGCGCTGAATGCGATTCGCAAGCTATTGTTACGGACCAAGAGCAAACAAGATTGCTAAACTCTCTGGTCAATACGAATCGCGCGCGAAGTTGCAAGGCGTGCAACAATGCAAATGTGTCGGTAAGCTTGGTAACAAGACCAATGCTTGTCGACTAATCAAGCTCAAATATTACAAGTGTGTACGGGCAGGGCATTTAGCGAGAATATGGGCGGCAAATGAAACAAGCAAAACGCTAGCAGAAACTGCTCAGGCGACGGAAACCGAAGAGAGTGATATCAGCACGTCACAAATCTGGTCCTTGACCACCCCGCGCTCTCTCATACCGCCCATCAGGAAATCGTTTGCGTGGGATGGCATCAAAATAATGATGGACATCGATACTAAGTCTTGTGGACGAGAATGGTGACCGTGGAAACATCAAACGGAGTCGTCCAGCGGCACGTAGACCAGGTCCGCCCGCGACCAGAAGCACCAGGGGATAACCAGGCAGTAACTACAAGCAACACACATTGCAGTGAGCCAGACCAAGTAACACAACTACAGTATCCAGAAACGGTGAGCCCCGATGAAGGCATGACTGCTCGGCGCACCCCAAATGGCACCGGTTCCCCAGATCTTCCGGCACCAGATATTTCGGTGGCCCCGTTGAATACAGGTGTCGCCCAACATACTCTGAGACGCTCAAGGAGAGAACGCAAGCCAGTGCAACGCTTTCATTTCTGAGGAGGAAGGAATGTTGCAACTTCATGTATTTTCGAAGTGCGCGTGCGCGCACCTTTTATCGCCTTATCCGGCGATCCTTCAGAGCTTCGGACTATCACCACTAACACGTGCTCCTTCCTATCTTCCTGCCAATAGGCTACTTAAAAATACGCCCTGCACCTATGAATAAGGGGGTCATTTTTGGTTTACTGACTACGCTGCTGCTTCCCTGGTCTGGCGTTACTGCGAGCCTGCCGTGGCTATGCTACAGCTATTCTCTATGTATCTGAGAGCGGCTTTGCGGAATCGATCCGATCGACTCATTGCACTCTATAAGCGTTCGTTTCGGTCCCAAGGAAGGATGCGCTCGTTTCACATTTAGCAGGCAGTGCGCATCGTCAGCTTGTGGAGAATCACCCGGTGGTGGCGCCAGATGGCGCCACGTTCTCGTCAACAGCGCGCGCTCCTTGCTCGCCGTGGTCAACCAGCGCGCTAGGAGTGACGGGCGATGGTTGGCGGTAAGCAGTAGCGGCAGGCGCTACGCTAAATGTGTGTGATATCTTGCGCAGGCTGTCACACCGTCGCAGTGTCTCGCATTCGCATTCGTATTCGGATCCATAAGAAAGGGAACGTCACTGGTCAGTGTTTCCATCTGCGCCGTCGACGGCACGGTGAAGCATCGCTGGGTCAGCTAGGCGTTCACATGGTTGTTGTAACCATGCAAACGGCGCTGCCAGCCTTGGCATGAACGAGTTACAGAGTACAGGCAACCATGGAGTGCGAACTTCTGCCACGTGCCAAGATAGACTGTTTTGATTGGTCGCCCTGAGTGTCGTCATTTGGAGATTGAAATGGGAATGGGAAGCTGCGCGAAAATCAAGTGGAGGGCAGCATTTTCTTTGCTTCTATTTTGAAATTTCTTCATTGAATAAGCCCCGTTTCTATGCATCGATTCTCGTAATTTTTTTTAGTCAGCATCTGTGTGACATAAAGAATCCATCGGAAGCGTAACCGGCATGCCTTCAAGCAGTGTTTCGCAGCCCCTTTAACGAAGCAGACCATTTTATTAACAATTATTTTAGTTTGTACAAAAAGTGCCCCTTTTCTTCCAATAAACAGTTGGTAGTGTGAGCATGTGTTGTCTTTTTCTTCCTTGTGGTGTCGTCATTGCGACGCAGTTCTTTCAGGCATGCACCAACTCGCCCCACTGGCCGTCATTCTGAAGTGACAGCGTATGTCTGCGTGACGCACTCTGTGCAGCTCGCAGCCGTCAAGCTGAAGGAAAAAAATTCCCAGCACTGTTTGAAGGGCGTGTTTGTCTTACTAACCTGCTAAAAGCACCGATCAGAGCTTGGGGAGTAACGTCGGGTATGCTCTAAACGCGTATTCAAAATTGGCGCTGTGTGACAAGTAGACGTGAAATCCACGACAGCAGGAAGGCGGCGCTGCACAAACTTCAGTTTCGGTTGTCTTTTTTAGCTGCCACGGCTTGTTTGCACTAAAACAAACTGTGTTTGAAAATAAAATGAAAACAAATTATTCGTTCAGCAGGAATCGAACACTACTATTCCGCGTGTGAGGGGAGTTCACTAACCACCACGCTACGCAGCGCGCGGATTCAGCCGCGTATAAAAAGACACCGACGGAAGGATAATGTATGCAGCAATCCTAGCGGAAATTGCCCTTCTTTTTCCTCACTTTTCGGCTTTCGTTTGGCCAGTGCTGGCGGTAACGCGTTACAAGTAACGGCGTTACCGGTAACGCGTTACTTTTTGGTAACTTGGTAACGTACTCCTTACCATTTCCGAACTGTATCGCGTAACATACTTACGTTAACGTTTTCCAGTACCGTGAGGTGTTCCGTTAGTAGTTACTGTTTATTCCAATTGTCCCCCTCTCCACCCATTTTTTAGAGAAAGAATGCACAGAACACTTAGTGATGTTGGAAATAAAGAAATGTACCGGTGATCTCGATGACCCTTGTTGCGGCTCGCATACTTACCAGAAAACGCCGGCCCTTGACAACGCACCCAACCCAAAGAAAACGACTGAATACCCATAAAGCACGAAACACGTGCGCGACCACACATTTACACACTTGCCTCACCTAGCTCCCCTTCCCAAAGCACTCACACACACGACTCAGTAAATAGCGGAAGCATGCCTAGCCTTTTGGAACATCACATTTTTCAGAATTACTGTAGATTTGTTGACTGTTCAGCGCTGTTTTCTTTGTGAAGTTGGAATTGATGGAAAGGCGTCAATTTGTGCTTAATATCAGGTTAAGAATATGGCTTCACCATGTGCCACAGAGTTAGACGCCATTACATGAAACTCTACAGGCAACTTTATGCCACTGTAACATTGGCCAGCTCCTGCACATTTGTGCAAAGTAATCTCGTTACATCCGTTTATGTGAAATATGAGCTTCATTTATTCCTTTATTTATTTATTTGTTGTTTTGAGAAACAAAAATAAATGGAGGAAGAGGGGAAACGGGGTACATAACATTAACACCTATGAAGCCAAATGAGGTTTGAAAATACAGAGATTGCACAATAAAATTATAACAACAGCAAGCAGAACAAACAAACACGCGTAAGTAGCAAATTATTTGATGCTAAAAACACCAGACAGGGCGGAATCAACAACCTAAAAGCAAAGACGCGCAAGATATGCATACAGGCAGTAGCAATCGATATAGCAAAAAATGAAGCAGATATGAATGCGCGTACAACGCGGAACATGATCGCTGGTAGCAAAAGCACGCAACTTCACCTACAAGAACATTTGGCTAAGAGAAATCAAGCGGCATTGTAATGTACACATAGGTTTCCTTTGAATTCCTCGACACGGTCGGCAAGCACCAGTGTTCCAGGCAGGCAGTTGTACTCCGATGAAGTTTTAGGTGTAAGGTAATATTGATGAGATGCAGTTCGAAAACGAGGTATTCCTTCTTTAGAGGGGTTATCGACACGCGATGAGACATGTGCCAGATGCGTTATAAGTGCATTCTTCAGGGTTCGATTACTGTGATCAGTTTTAAAGAAAAAACATAAGCGGGAGATTTTTCTGCGCAGCGACAAAAGTTCTAGTGATAATGTGTCTTTCATGACTGTTACGCTTGATAAACGACCATAGTCACTGAGAATGAAACGTGCGGAGCGATTATGAGCTGATTCTAGAGCATTGGCTAATAAATTTGCGTTAGGATCCCATACTGAGGCAACATATTCCAGTTAAGAACTAACGAGTGATTTATAAAGTAGTAGTTTCAAAGATGACGGCACCTTAGAAAATTTACGTTTAATATAGCCTAGCGTGCGGTTTGCGTTTGCGATAATGGAAATAATGTGTTAATTCCAAGTTAAGCTTGATGTAACACCACGGTACTTATATGATGTTACAGATGTTAATGAGGCCCCATTAAGGTTATATGAAATAGGACAAAAATTCCGTGACGAGAAAAGCGCATTACTTTACATTTCGTCGTGTTGAGTGCCATATTCATGCAGAGCACCAGTTGGAAACCGCATCAAGATCAACTTGAAGCACACCGACATCGTTAGTAGTTTTTATTGACCGATATGTGACACAATCATCGGCAAAAAGTCTGACTGATGATTTTAGGCTATTATTGGACAAGTCGTTGATATAGATGAGAAATAAAAGAGGACCAAGCACAGATCCCTGTGGGACGCCTGATGTTGCATGAACTGATGAGGACAGGTAGCCATTAGCGCGAACGAATTGGGTGCGATTAGTTAAAAAGCATTGAATGCATTTGAGTACGTTTTATTCAATAATAAGCTTATTAAGTTTGCAAAGGAGACTGTGAGACACTTTATCGGAAGCGCGACGAAAATCTAAATATATGCAATCAATTTCAAACCCATCATCAATTGAAGAATTGTTATCCTGAAAATTGTTATCCTGAGTTCTTGCAGCAAAGAAGCACTCATAAAATTTATGGTCATGGAGTAACGGCAAAGTAACGTGCGGTAATTTTTTCGGTAACGGTAACAGTAACGCGCTACCTTTTTTTTAGGTAACGTAGGGCGGTAACGCGTTCCTATTTTTTAGCGTAACGAGTAACATATTTAGTTACTTTTTTCCAGTAACGCCTGCAACACTGCGTTTGCCACACTCTATCATCTAGAGCACTCTACTAGAGAGAAGACTGGCGCCCCGCCTATCGGAGTTTGCATGAGGATTCTTCGAGACCACCTGTTTCCTGTCTGCCTCCGTTGCGCGATCGTGGCGCTGCGACCCTACCGTCCCTTAAGGGCGGTTCACATGGAAGCGATTGAGCGACCAGCGGCGAGGCGCAGCGGTGCTTTTCGCAAGGTTCTGTTTCACATGAGTCACTCCCGTGGAGTTTCTTACTATTAACTAGAGGGAAAGCTGGCGCCCCGCCTATGGGAGTTTGCATGGAGCTTCCTCGATACCACCTGTACCACCATGGGCGCTCTAAGCATCATAATGCGGAGAGCTACCGACTGCAGAACTACAACTTTTGGCCAAAAAATAATGAAAAAACAAACGTTGTTCGCCTCCCCTCGAGAGGACTAGAGTGCGAACCCTCCGGCTGCCACCCCCATGTGCCACCCCAGCGTGGACCCCACCGTTGACGCGCCGCCAGAGAGCTTCTCGGAGCTTTTCTCCTTTCACTCCCCTTCGTCCCTGGCCGCCATCTCTGATGCAACGGGCGCCTTCTCGCCGGAGCCGCTCGCATCTTTCGGCTCAGAGGACGACTCGAGCCAGGACACTGAGTCCACCTCGTCCCAGACGGATCAGGACGGGCCGTCCTTGAGCGGTGCAGTGTTGCGCCTGACGGGGGACCCGACCTGCGAGCAACGCCAAGCCCTCTCCACCTCGGTACACCAAGCCCTGCCCTTTCATGCGCCCCGCCCCCAGCCCAAGGGAGAGGAGACGCAACCAGCCGGTGGTGGGTTGTCGCCAACACCGGTCGTTACTTCGGCGGCGTCGAGTGGAACGCTGAGTCACCACGTGACGGTCAGCCAGCCGCTCGATCTACGAGCAGTGGCCGAAATGGACACAGGAAAGCTAGCGGGGAAGCACGCGAGGGACGCGGATGATAATTCCGATGGCGCTGTCTTGCCCCAGGCTAAAAAGTCTGCCCCAAGCTCCGCTCTTGGCGGGGCTTCCTAAAGGAGTACTGTCACCGTCGACGCTCTTTATCACCATCATGGCGCTAGTGCACCTTCTCTCCCTGAATGTTCAGGGTTTTAGGTCGCCGGACAAGCAGAGAGAGGTGATGCACTTCGCCCGAGCGCAGGGCGTCGGCATCCTGTTTTTACAGGAAACTAACATACGTTACCCACGCGAGGTCTCCGATTTTAAATCCAGGTTTTGTGTTCATGCTTTTTTTTCGTTAACTACTTCTGTTTCGTGCGGTGTTGGTGTGGTTTTTGTTCTTTTCGCTCTGGCGCGCACTGCATTTACGGCATTGACGGTCGCACACTTTCGGTGGATTTTTATTTGGGTAGCAGGCGTGTCAGGGCGGTAGTGGTCTATGCACCAGCCCGCCGTTCTGATTCGTCTGGTTTATTTAATTTGTTAGATTCTTTTTTATTGGACTGTTATCCTTGTTTTCTAGTCGGCGATTTCAATTGTGTTTTAGATCCCGTTCGTGATGTTCGCGGTCCAGGCCAGGGGCGACCCTACGCCGGAGCACGGTCACTGCGGGATATTTGTATTCAATTTTCTTTGACCGACGCGTGGGTACAACTACATGGTGACAGTTTTGGTGCTACCTGGGAGAGGGGCAGGTCAGCTAGTCATCTCGACAAATTCCTGTTTCCTCGCGAGTTGGATTGTTGTGTGGTATCGTGTGACGTGCTCGCGTTTCCCCCGGGCACCCCACGTATTAGCGACCATCGACCTCTGTCAGCAGTACTGGACATGGGCGGTGGCGCCCCCCGTGTCGACGCGTGGCGTATGGATCCATGTCTGCTGACAGATTGGTCGAGCGTGACTTCTATTGAACAGGCGTTGGAAGGCCCGGTTGGAGACATTGCAAGTGCCAACACCTGGGATGACCTCAAATCGACATGGCGGGCGCTTTTAGTTAGCGAAGGGCGCCAGCGCAAGAGGCGTATCTCGGAGGAGATAAACACAACCCTTGCCCGTATTCGCATTGTACAGCGCGGCGCGCCGCTTACCTTTGCCATGCGCGATTACCTCGCCCTTTTAAAAGCGCGCTATCACATGCTTCTACGCCAGTCCTCGCGAGCCGCAAGTCAGGCACTAGTGCAGGGTAGACCAGTGTCTGATCCAACAGTGCTGCGGCAGGTGCGCACAGGTCGTCTTGATGAGACACGACAGGTTCGCGTGGAGGAGGTCGTTTTGCCGGACGGTTCCAGGAGCAGCAGCGCGGCTGTCATCTCTGCCGTTTTTAAGCATCACTTCTCACAGCTGTTTGTTTCTGAGGCCGGACGGTGGGACGCCGCCTCCTTCACGGTCGCTTTAAGCAGTTTTCTCGGCCATCTGCCGCAGGTGCCGAGCGATGTCTGCACACAGCTCGGCGCTCCGGTGAGCTCAGAGGAACTCTTAGCCACAGTTAAAGGCATGAACGCTGCCTCAGCTCCAGGCCCTGACGGCATTCCCATTAGCTTTTATAAGCGGTTTTACACCGTTCTGGAGAAACACCTTCTCCAGATGGTGAACGCCTTCGTCAGGGACGGCGAGAGGCCGGAGTCCTTCAGAGAGAGCCGTATTGTGCTCATCCTTAAGCCTGGCGGGAGCCCATCTGACCCGCAGGCGTGGCGCCCGATCACACTGCTTAATGCAGATTACAAGATTGTGGCGTCACTGCTGGCTAAAAGGTTGAGTACGGTTTTAGCGGAGCTCATAAGCCCTGCACAGACATGCAGTGTGCCCGGACGATCGGTGTTCTCGTCTCTCGCGCTAACGCGTGACTTGTTCACGTTCACCTCAAGAGCGGGAATACCGGGTTGTTTCGTCTCACTTGATCAGGCTAAAGCCTTCGACCGAGTTGAGCACCGCTACCTTTTTGGAGTTCTCGGGGCTTTCGGCTTTCCGTCCGAGTTCGTGGCGCGGTTAGCACAGTTGTACTCTGGCCTTACAGCTCGGTTGTTTTTTAACGGTTCGTTGAGCGACCACTTCAATATCGAGCGCGGCATACGACAGGGTTGTCCCATGTCGTCTTTGCTATTCGTGTTGTGTTTAGACCCACTCCTGCGGCGCGTAACTGAGTGTCCATCAGTGCGCGGGTTCCCTTTGCATGGCCAAGGTCAGGTGAAGGTGTCCGCGTACGCTGACGACGTGTCCCTGTTTTTGCGAGACGAGGACAGGTACGCAGCGTTCTTACGGCTTTTTGCGTGTTACAGCGAACTGTCCGGCGCCCTGCTTAACAGGGGGAAGAGCAAAGCTCTGCGCTTTGGCGCTTTTACGTCAGACCTGCTGGGCGACGTTGAGTGGGTCTCGGCGGTCAAGGTCCTTGGCGTCGTGTTCCTCTCCTCAGGAGAGGTAGCTCGCGAGTCGTGGTCGCAGTTAAGAACGACCGCAGAGCGACGTCTCGCAGTGGCAGCGCGTTTTCGCTTGTCGCTATCTGTGTGCGCGCCACTCTTCTACGCAGCTCGCGTCGCCTGTCCGCCGCGCACATTCATGCGTCGTTTGGCCACACTTTGTGGCGCTTTTTTCTGGGCGGGAAAGACTGAGACCGTCGCTCGCGCGCTCCTCCGCCTTCCCACGCGCATGGGCGGTTTCAGCTTGCCCGATTTGCGCACCATGTGCAGTGTTCTAGCTGTCCGAGGCGTCCGCGACCTGGTAAACGTCACCGATTACCCGGGGAGGGGACTTCTCACCTACCTTCTTGGGACGTCGCGGCGCCTCTTTTTTGGTCCGGTAACAGGTCCTTCAGCCGAACAGCCGCCACGGTTTTTTAGGTATGTCTGTCGGGCGGCCGAGTCTCTCACAGCCGCTCTGCCCGAGGTCGACGTCACTAAGACACAGGCCTCCCGTGTTTGCGAGCTCCTTGCTATCCAGGAGGCTACTCCAGAACAGCTCGAACGGAGCAGGCGGGTGCGGTGGCGAAATTTGACGTCTGGCACTCTTCCACCAGACGTTCGTGACTTCGGCTGGCTGCGAGGCTGGAGGGTCTTGCCCACGGGAGTCCGTGTTGCAGCGTGGGGCATCGCCCCTTTTTCGCGGTGTCCTCAGTGTGGCGACACTGAAACCCTGCAGCATGCCATGTATGACTGCGTGGTGGCTAGAACGTTTTGGCGGCTCATGTCGCGTATGTTTTTTGTTTCCCTGAACTCCCGCACCCGGCCACGTGAATCATTTGTGCGGCTTCTGCTCTGTGTGGGTGCGTTTGTTTTGTGGCGGCAGAGAGGCGTGGCTTCCTTGCAGGGTCGACCTCAGCGGGCCATGTTCCCATTGTTGCTGAGGGTGAGAACGCGCCTCTTCGAACAGGCGTGTTTAGACTGGGTCACCCTCGACGAGGAAGAATTCCTACGCCGATGGAGCACCCGGTTCATCCACACAAGCAGGGGCCGCGTCACCGTGCAGCTCCTGCCATACTGAGTGTGCTGTGCGCTCCTTGTGTGCGGCGATTGTGCGCGGTGTGTAGTGCGTGCATGCCCCGCGTGCTTCCCCCCCCCCCCCCGCACGTATGGACCCTCTTTTGAACTCTTTTGGACTTTTATGCCTTTTGTATTTGTGCATTTCATGCCAACGTACATTTTTGCATAAGTAGATTGTCGCTAAAGCATGTCATTAGTTTATGTTGGGCGACATTGCTCGCCGTTCTGTGCCTATGTTTTTGCGAGGGATACCAGTCCCTTCCAGGCCCGTGGTCAATAAACTTCTCTTCAATCTGTTCGATAATAAAGAATGTCGTATCATTCAATATCCTGTCTATAAATCGTAACAAACGAGCAGAAAAGCATGAAAATGCAAAGTTTGCTCAAAATAAGCGATGGCTTGCTCTCCTATTGGCCAAGCATCGCAGACCACAAAAGCCAATATTTCGTGCTTAACTGGCGCATCTTTAAAAGAAATAAGTTTTCGATAAAACTGTTGTCGCTTCAATATTTTAAAAGGTTTTACACAACATTTCGGAAAACAAAACACTTTTATTAACGTCGTGGGTTGTTGTGTTTTCGCTACTATGGCTTATGCACACTACTTTTACGCCGAAGTCGTCTGCGCGCGGAGCGCGCCGTGGATACGGAATGGGATATCTCAGTAACGCCACTCTGTGTTCCTAAAAAAAATTACTGTTTCGCACCAAGTAGATCATCGCCCCATGATGCTTTGCGCGCCCATGGAGGTTCAGCAGGCTCCAACTCAGCAGTTGAGCACCCTAATCACAGAGCCACTGCGGCCAGTGTTTAACTGAGAGAATAGGCCCTCTGAGCAATGAAACAGTGTGTATGTGATTAGAAGTGCATGCGGTATACATTACAGGAGTTAATGTGCACACCTCCCATTCACATCGTTAATGCGTCTTAACGGTTCACATCCAAGCGATTGAGCTAACTGAGCGACCAGCGGCGCGGCGCAGCGATGCTTTTTGCAAGGTTCCGTTTCACATGCTTCGCTATAGGGCGTTTACTGCCGCTGCGGATCCCAGTGTTGCTGGCAAAGAATACGAGCTCGCGGTTGCTTCCGGTGGTTTGCAATAATGAACATGAACTATGTTCATGCGTTAGTTTCTCAAGATTGCTCAAATTTTGTTAAGAAATAGAAAACTCTTCGTTTTTTAAATATCAACTACTTCTTATTTTGATGCAAATAATCACATTTTTTTTAAGTTCGTACGTACGTGTCGGAAGCACGTGTAGTAAACAAACATTTGTCTTTTCCGCACGAATCTTGTCACGTGGTTTTTCCGCCGTGCAGTCATTGGTCAGAAGGCGGAGCTATCGCGCTGTCGCTGCGAAAATTTCCAGCTTGGAAACCCTTCGCTCTGGCCGGCCGAGATCGCGCTTTCGAAGTGCTGCGAACAATTTTGAATCTATACAGGTTAGTATATACTCAATCCGCAGGCCTGCACACGCCTTGCGCATTGAGGTATTCCAGTTGCATATTGATTATAGACACAGGTGATGTGGATTCGTACCGTATAAAAATATTCTGCCGCATATCTCAACTATACTCCTTTTTATGGTCGCAACATACCATGATCACAATTCAAAAAGGCTGTATGTACACTGCCCGTTCGAATACTAATTGAAGCCAGCTGGCAGAGTGAGATATGCAATCATGAACACGACTCAAACAAGAAAATTAGCTCTGTTTTCATACAGCTATATTTCGGCTAACAGACTTCGAGATGGAACAAATACGCCTTGCCAAGTGCTATAACTTCACCTGCATTTGAGCAACTTTTGTTAAAAAAACTAACCGTTTATTTCACTCTATATACTTAAACTTAGCTCCTAGGAATGCACTCCTACCTTATTCCAACTTAAATTACTATTTGAGTACTGCCATCTGGTTTTGGGAACAACATCAAAAAAGCCTTAACAAACTATTTGTGTTACAGAAAAAGACAACAAAGCGCGTCGCTGGAATCAGTTTCACAGCCGACACCCGTCCTTTCTTCCTTGAATATAAAACTACGTTAGTTAATATTATGCACGAATAATAATGTCCAACATTCGCGAACAAAAATTTTGAATATTAGAGAAAGGTAAGGTACTAATTTATGGAAATGTTGAAGATAAGGAAACACTGAAGGCGCTTTTTAACAAATTTCGAGAATTAAGTTAGGCAAATATAGACTGTTCGCCTGCAGACACGAAGTCGCGGCCATCACCTGAAGCCTTGACCCAACAGCGCGTCCACGGCGGTGACAACGCAACCTTTTTGGTTCATTAAAGTTTTCAATAAATGCATGAACTGAATAGGCTTAAATAGGACTGCTAACTGAATTTACGAGGAGGAGAAAGAAAATTCACCTTCGGTTAGATCCTTGGTGGTTTAGCGTACATTTTACGTGCCAGTCCCACCTACGCCACATATGCAACTTGAATTCATTGCTTTCTACCGCACCAATTAGAGCCTTTCCACCAATTAGGGCCGTACACGCGATTCAGCTAGAGAGGAACTTAGAATATCGCCATGATGAGTGTCCATCCACTAATTATCGCGTGCTTACATCCACTCTGCCATGAGCCACCATCTGGAGTACCCTTTCATTGACAATGCGCGACAAGTGATAACCGCGTGCGAAATAAATTTACCAGAGTCCGAATCGTGGGTTCAACCAATTTATTCCTGCAATAACTACACTGTACTCGTTTTCTTTTCTGATACTTGAATGTGACATCACTGACCTGTCATCATCAGCCTATGGAACTCGCCCGCTTTAAGAAATTATTTACGGGCCGACCTGCTGCAACATATACGCTTTGTGGCGAAATTAGTGCTTTGATTAGGCATCCGTCGGCAATATTTGAAGGTATCGACGCTACTAACTGTTTTGGAAAGGTGCAAGATATACGCATATATGATTCTATGAGCCCAACATTTCTACCGATTTGATAGAACAACCATTTATATTTTTGCGTGCGTACTTCCAGAGCTTGTTTACTTTGGCTGGAACTATCACCTGTGGTATGCGCGAGAAGTGATTACCACTGCAACAAAATTGATCACGGTATAAATCGTGTATTGAACTCCGCAATACCGGCCCTAGAGTCATTTTGATTCCTGAAATAGGAGGGTGGCTTGTCGGTATTTTTCAAGAGCCTGCGCTATTTGAACAGTTATCCTCTGTAGTTCTATTTACATAAAGTACATGCCTGTGTTGTTCCTCTGCTGGTGTTTTTTTTTTTTTTGAGGCGCCGATTGTCGTTAATCAGCGCTCGGAAGTGCGAAACCGGGCGCGCGCCTCCAGCCGCCACAGACGCGAGAGGCCCGGGAACAGTATAGGTCACCGCGCCCCTAGCGGCGGCGGAGAGCGCGACTCGTATAGCCCTCCTCTATGTTTGCAAACAAACGAGGTGGCGCTGCAGTCGCTTGCGGGCGCGTGGTAGGCAAGAGGCGCGTCCGAATAAATACCGAGCTTTTTTTTAATTGGTTTTTGGGGGAAAGGAAATGGCGCAGTATCTGTCTCATATATCGCTGTACACCTGAACCGCGCCGTAAGGGAAGAGATAAGAGAGGGAGTGAAAGAAGAAAGGAAGTAATAGGCGCCGTAGTGGAGGGCTCCGGAATAATTTCGACCACCTGGGGATCTTTAACGTGCACTGACATCGCACAGCACACGGGCACCTTAGCGTTTTTCCTCCATAAAAACGCAGCCGCCACGGTCGGGTTCGAACCCGGGAACTCCGGATCAGTAGTCGCTGAACCCAACTCCAAACCGTCTCTATGTTGTCTCTAGTTGAACCAAACCTGACACTGCCTGTTCTCTATAATGTTTTAGATGTCCCCAACCAATGTTTATATCAGACTGCGAGGTGTGCGTTTTTCTACGTTTTCTACGTGGGCGAACTTCAGTCGTACCCACTGACGATCTATCATCGCATTGCGAAGAGTACTCGTTGGTGATAGCTGAAGCGTTTGTGCAAATGTCGTCTACGGGTGCGCCCGTCGGTCGAGACCTGCACGTTCAGCTTGCAAGAGGCCAGGGAGCGGACTGGTGTTGAGCGCGGGTTTTCACGGCTTGTTGGCGCGTTCTCAGTTTCTGCGAATCACAGCAGTGGTTGATGCTTTCAACTTAGTTATTTCTCGATGAACACGAGCTCACTTTGGCCACGTACGAGCATTCAGAGGAATAGTTCGCCACTGTGTATTGTATGCGTGGAAAACTGGAAGCGTTCCTACCGTTCTACGCTAGGAATTGAATAAAATATTAAGTGTTTGACACTCTGCTTTAGGTGGAATGATTTTATTTCGGGACAGTGCTGAGGGGCTGGCGTTGTTTCGGCGGGGCAAACTTGGGCTCACCGTCTGTTTATATACGTGTCACGCATTGCGAAAAGTGGGGACAGCATCGTGTCCCCGATCTTCTCTGCCTCTCGTAAGCGCTGTTTTTAGCCGCAAGATCGCGCACCAACCAGGCCGACTACCCCCTTGTTACACTGGTAGAAATTTATAAAATTACGCCTTTTAGATGTGTGTTCGTCGAAAATTGTGAGGTAATTGCGCTTGTGATGGTCCCGGCACGTCACGAATTCCGCGGGTTTCCGAAGACGGAGCACCACCATCTTAATATCACTACGAAGACGAGAAATAAGAGGTTACGGTGATTTCAGTGGCGCATTTTTTATGCGTTGCATATTGCAATCACTCAGTTCAGCCCTTGGGCGCGGCCGGGCAGCCACAATTGACCTTTAGCGCAACCACGTGACGTGACGTCACGACAGCCGGAGAAAAAGCTGGGCCCCAACTCGCGCGGTCGCGCGCGGCCGCAGCCCCCACCTGACTCCCGCTTCATTTGGTTACATATCTCATGCATAAATAACAAAAACACTTTTCATTGCCGCGTCCCCTCTCAATCTCATTACATGTCTCTGAGTACACCTGCGGCTGCTTCTTTCTAGACAGGCTTCGCGATCATGTACTACCTCATATGAGGTACTACCTCATATAAACTATTTCATATTTTTTATTTATTTATTTATTTATAAATACTGCGGTCTTGAACAACAAGACCATCGCAGGTGGGTACATAATTTGTGTAACACCAAAGGACAAAAAAAAAGAAATACAGCAAACAAGGCGTCACAGCAACGAAATTAGTACATCACACTGTACTGTATCGTTTCACCTCAGAATATATATACTGCAGTCATAGAGCCAAGCATATAATTAAGTAAATCTCAACAAATTACTCATCAACAGAACATTTAAAATTTCGTCACTTTTTGCAGCAGTGCCTCAAAATGGGACAAATTATTCTCTTCGACTATATGACCAGCAAGGTTGTTCCATTCGGTAATAGTTCTAGGAAAATAGGAATATTTGTAGCAGTTCGTTCTTGTGGATAAAGGTTTTACAGAAAGAGAATGTCTCAGGCATGTTGCATAACCACTAGAGTAACTAACAATTTTCGAGATGTCAATGTTGTATTGCCCATGAATTAACTGGAAAAAGAATTTCAAACGACAGATACGGTTTCTATCAGTAACGGATGGTAAGCCACTCTTTTTAATAAGATTAGTGATAGAAGTGCGACCATAGGAATTATAAATAAATCTTACTGCTTTCTTTTGAATCCTTTCTAATTTGTTAATGTTAATCTTGGTATATGGGTCCCATACCATTACGGCATATTCTAAGATTGGCCGCACAATAGTGTTATACGCAAGGAAACGTGTTTCAGGAGTAGCGAACCGTAGTGCACGCCTCAAGAAGAATATTTTGCGCAGAGCATTTGCCGAGATGGTATCAATATGTTTGTTCCAGGAAAGATTATTGGAAATCCATAGGCCGAGATATTTGTAGCATGTTACCTCTGAGAGTGCACTATCGGAAGTACCATACTGGTAGAGAAGAGGATTCCTTTTAAGCGTTATTCTCATATATACTGTTTTATCAAAATTTATCACCATTTGCCACCTATCACACCAGCGCATTACCTTCCGAAAGTCATTATTTAGCCTGATTTGATCTTCACTTGAGTTAATTCGTTCATAGAGGACACAATCATCGGCATATAACTTAACATTAACAGAGAGATCTTGGACGATATCATTAATATAAATAATAAACAAAAGCGGTCCAAGCACAGATCCTTGAGGAACTCCCGATTCAACTGGAATGCAATGTGAGAGGGCACCATTTAGTGTAACAAACTGGCGCCTTTTTGTCAGGTAAGCCTTAATCCAGGTTATTAGTTTATCGTTTTTTATTACAGAACTCAATTTATATATTAGCTTGTTATGAGAAACCGTATCAAAGGCCTTGCGGAAATCTAAAAATATTACGTCAGTTTGTTTTCCTTCGTTTATGGCTTCTGCAAAATCATGAATTGTTTGTATTAGCTGTGTACATGTCGAATATCCTTTTCTGAAACCATGTTGAGCTTCGATATTACGTTATGTGCTTCAAGAAAGGTAGATAAATGTTTATGAATAATGTGCTCAAGTATCTTACACGCTGTGGAAGAAAGTGAAATAGGGCGATAGTTTTGCACCTGTGTTTTGTCGCCAGTTTTATGTAAAGGTTTAACTCTGGCAACTCGCCAGTCATCGGGTAGGGCGCCTTCCTGTATAGACCTTCTAAAAATGACACATAAATACTTGGAGCACCATTGCGCGTACTGCTTCAGAAAGGCATCTGGGATGTCGTCTGGGCCAAACGATTTCTTAACATCAAGATTTAGAAGTAAATTGAACATTCCATTTTCAGATATGGTAACATCAGGTATAGGGGGTAAAGACAGACTGAAAGATGGGAGATGACCATTGTCTGCAGTAAAAACAGTTTTAAAGTGGTTATTAAAGGCTACACAGGCTGCATTTTCATCGCGAATACATTTTCCATCTATTACAAACATGTCGGCACTGCGGGAACTCGGGGTAATCGTCCTCCAGAATTTTCAGGAGATTTTTTTAATAAATGATGGGACACAGCTTATGACACATGCATGATGCAATGAAAAAGCATGTGGCTTTTAGCGCACTTACGCTATTCTAAGCATGCCAACGTGACCGCGCAAGATTGCCACACTTAACTTACCAGATTTTTTCTACTCGAATCAAATAAATATGTCGGTCATATTAATAAGTAGTTTCATGTAAATACTAAACACTAGTAAATAATAAACGCGCTGTTATACGTTCGCATGACCTCTACACACGTTAAAACATGCTGTGCTATCAACAAAAGAACGCATTCGTTAATGGCGAATGAACCTGCGGGCTGCCCGTGCACACTGGCTCAAGGTGATAAATATGCTCGCAGCTAAATATGTGCTTTCTTTTTCCTTGCGCAATTTTAAGCGTACTATGCTGATGTTCTGGTGAATGAGCGCCGCAGCTTCCCTGCTAAGAAGCACACTGACAGGCAGCGCCGATCGACACCCAGACTTCGCGCTTTACTACCGCGGCCCATTTCCTAATGCGTTATTTGTTTTCGACAAACCTACCTAGGCTAGTTTAATTTTCCTTTTTATGCTACTACGGGGATCCAGCAGTGACGTAGCTGGCCAATACATGCTGTTTCTGCAGCGCGCAGGCATGATGCAACCGCCGGTAGCTGCGGCAGGCACGATCAGGCGGAACCTGTTTTGCCTACCGTGCGAAAGTCGCTACTGACATCAGCGCCACCGTTTTTTCGTGGCGTCGCGGTGTGAAGGAGGTCTATATCAAGTACAAGTTCAAATAACAAAATAAATGCGCGGGAACGAGGACGGACTTTGACATCAAGATACCCGCTATGTGTGGCTCTTTTGAGCGTTATTTATGCTGCTCGAGGCGATGGATATTAAGGCCCACATTCGGGCGGCACTCAATACAAGCAGAAATTTGTATGAAGTGAATGGTGGAACGCCGCGACCGCAGAATATATCGAGGTTTCCTCTGATCCTCGGAGCCTTCTTGGTTTCGCTTATGTCAGCCTTGTTTAGTTTGAAATGCGTACATAACTATTTCAGATCCCTTGATAAAATGGGGGCAACTTTCTGTGGCGCTGTAGTAGAAGATACGAGTGCGGCGAAGATACGAGTGCCACAAGATAGCCAGCATATTCGGCGACTAGTATCCCTTCCCATGAATATCCGAGTTTTCAAGTCAACTCGGGAGCCGACACAAGCCGGCTGACTCTCAACATTTTTGAGGACGAAGCTTTGAATCATCGTTTATATATGCCAAACGTTCGATATGAGGCGATGACGTAGTTTGGTGCTATCGTGAGCTAATCTACACCCCTGTCAGCACGTGCAGATACCATGCCCAACTGCATGCGGGCGCAACATGCCTGGTGTCGAGAGCAGGCGCGCGCCCGCGTGCGCCGGTCTCGACAAGGCCCGTTTGCTCGCACGTTTAAAGGGTCCCTGAAAAGGGTGTTTGAGGCTGTCTATAAAATGCCCGCATTATGTAGAGTATGGGCCAACGAGCGTTCATGCCGCGTATAAGACCCCAAAAGCGAGCCGATAATTTGGAAAGCAATTTTAAAAAACTCCCGCTTCCGCACCTGGCGGCGACCTGCGGTGAAGGGCCGAATCCGCGCTCGTTAAGTCAGCATCCGCGCTCGTTACGTCATGCAGCGCTCGTTACGTCGGCAGCAGACTACTAGCTGGTTCGCGCGTGTCGGCAGCGGGCGGAGGGGGCGAGTGCGAGGAGCTGCCGGAGGAGCGCCGACCACGGTGCAATTATGTTATTCTAACACCGTGGCGCCGACATTTCAGCGTGCAAAAAGTGACGAGAGGAGAGGGAAAGGCGCGAAGACACGGAAATTCAATTTCTGAGTGCAAATAACTAAGCTTCCACAAAATGCATTAAAAAATCCTTGCTGGAGGTTATTTGTGAAGAGGCATCTTTTAGCATCCCAGGCAAATCCCCTTTAAGTTCCCGCCTAACATAAGTTAGCGATCACGGACTTGGATATATAAGGTGAAGCGAGTCGTCAAGTTAGCGCAGCTGACTTAATCGTCTTATCTATGGAATCTAGGGTTTATCTGAGTCTGCTTTGCATGAATGTGAGGAATTCAGCACGGGCCTACCTTGAAGGTTAAAATTATAACTATCCATTTGGCCACATTCTTGACGTACAAACTTACATCACACATCAGTGGACTGAAAAAGCGATTTTCGCTGTGTTGTGCAGCGTGCATGTTCTGTAGGCCCAGGCTACTGCACATCGATCAGCTGAGGAATGAACGCGAAAATAAATAATATATATATATATATATATATATATATATATATATATATATATATATATATATATATATATATATATATATATATATATATATATATATATATATGTATATAAATATATTATTTTCTTTAAGCAATTTATTAATCTAAGAATTATTATCCTACTGATAAGCATAACACATTATAAAAAAAAATTAACGTTCCCCTATGCACCTTGGTTTCGGTGACTGTTGGCTCCCTTCATAAATATATATATATATATATATATATATATATATATATATATATATATATATATATATATATATATATATATATATATATATATATATATGGTATACATTTACATATACATATATACACACACACCACGTGTTTCAAGGGAGGTGATCGCATATTGTGAAAAATACGGTTTTAAAAGTAAGGAATTTTTCGGCATAGTAATATGAGTGTTGGCGGACGTCAAAAAACAGGAGAATCACACACACACACACACACACACACACACACACACACACACACACACACACACACACACACACACACACACACACACACACACACACACACACACAAACACACCTATATATATATATATATATATATATATATATATATATATATATATATATATATATATATATATATATATATATATATATATATATATATAGCAGATAAGTTAAAGGAAATGAGGGGCCCGTTTGACAAACTTATGAAGGGAGCCAACAGTCACCGAAATCAAGGTGCATAGGGGAATGTTTTTTTATGTGTTGTGCTTATCAGTGGGATATTATAGTACTTAGATTAATAAATCGCTTAAAGAAAATTACTTATAAAGCAGCAGAAAAAAACAACCATGCCGCCGGTGGGATCCGAACCCACGACCTCCGAATATCGCGCCCGGTGCTCTTACCAACTGAGCTATGGCGACGGCCGTCCAACCTGCTGCTCTCGTGGGTATTTATGTTCATTGGGTGTAAGCGAACCTTGAGAGTATTCACCAGCGCCACCCTCGACCAACGCCATCCTCGACCAGCGCACCCTCGACACCCTCGACACATAAAAAAACATTCCCCTATGCACCTTGGTTTCGGTGACTGTTGGCTCCCTTCATAAGTTTGTCAAACGCGCCCCTCATTTCCTTTAACTTATCTGCTAATAGCTTAACGAGGGTCTCGGTTCTGGCAGTCTTGATGCCATTGGTAGCTTAAGAGGGCTCTCGCACAGTTTCCGCTCTCGCCGTTAGACGACGTTCCACGCCACGCTCGCGGTGTTACAGGACGTGCTACGTCCGCCGCTATGGTCGAGGGTGGCGCTGGTGAACACTCTCAAGTTTCGCTTACACCCAATCAACATAAATACCCACGAGAAGAGCAGATTGGACGGGCGTCGCCGTAGCTCAGTTGGTAAGAGCACCGGACGCGACATTTGGAGGTCTTGGGTTCGGATCCCACCGGCGGCATGGTTGTTTTTTCTGCTGCTTTATAAGTAATTTTCTTTAGGCGATTTATTATTCTAGGTACTATAATATCCCACTGGTAAGCACAACACATAAAAAACATTCCCCTATGCACCTTGGTTTCGGTGACTGTTGGCTCCCTTCATAAATTTGTCAAACGGGCCCCTCATTTCCTTTAACTTATCTGCTAATAGCTTAACGAGGGTCTCGGTTCTGGCAGTCTTGATGCCATTGGTAGCTTAAGAGGGCTCTCGCACAGTTTCCGCTCTCGCCGTTAGACGACGTTCCACGCCACGCTCGCGGTGTTACAGGACGTGCTACGTCCGCCGCTATGGTCGAGGGTGGCGCTGGTGAACACTCTCAAGGTTCGCTTACACCCAATCAACATAAATACCCACGAGAAGAGCAGATTGGACGGGCGTCGCCGTAGCCCAGTTGGTAAGAGCACCGGACGCGACATTTGGAGGTCTTGGGTTCGGATCCCACCGGCGGCATGGTTGTTTTTTCTGCTGCTTTATAAGTAATTTTCTTTAAGCGATTTATTAATCTAGGTACTATAATATCCCACTGGTAAGCACAACACATAAAAAACATTCCCCTATGAACCTTGGTTTCGGTGACTGTTGGCTCCCTTCATAAGTTTGTCAAACGGGCCCCTCATTTCCTTTAACTTATCTGCTAATAGCTTAACGAGGGTCTCGGTTCTGGCAGTCTTGATGCCATAGGTAGCTTAGAGGACTCTCGCACAGTTTCCGCCCGCGCCGTTTGATGACGTTCCACGTCACGCTCGCGGTAATAAATTACGTGCTACGTCCGCCGCTATGGTCGAAGATGGCGCTGGTGAACACTCTCAAGGTTCGCTTACACCCAATGAACATAAATACACACGAGAGCAGCAGATTGGACGGCCGTCGCCGTAGCTCAGGTGGTAAGAGCACCGGACGCAATATTCGGAGGTCGTGGGTTCGGATCCCACTGGCGGCATGGTTATTTCTTCTGCTGCTTTATAAGTAATTTTCTTTAAGCGATTTATTAATCCAAGTACTATAATATCCCACTGATAAGCGCAACACATAAAAAAAACATTCTCCTATGCACCTTCGTTTCCGTGACTGTTGGATCCCTTCATAAGTATATATATATGTATATATATAGGGTGCCTCATAATAAATTTATCCTGAAGATGAAACCATTTGGTATACCTTCCAAAATAATCAATTGGGTTATATCGTACTTGACTAATAGAAAACAGTATGTTGACATAGACGCCTCTTGTTCTGAAAATTTAGATGTCTACACGGCAATGCCCCAAGGATCTGTAATAGGACCAGTCTTATTTAATATTTATATCAATGATTTGGTCGACTGTCTGGCCAACTGTATCCGTTAAACTGTTTGCAGACGACTGGGTTATTTTTGAAACCATAAATTCTGTTACGAGTCAACTCGTGATGAAAGCAAATCTAAATTTACTAGCAAAATGGTGTGATAAATGGGATATGATGATTGACATTGAAAAGAGTGCATATGTGTGTTACTAATAAAACAAAAAAACTGGAATTTTCATATAACATGGGTGGCAATATGATTAAAAAAGTACTGGAATACAAGTACTTAGGTGTCACAATTACAAAGAGGCTTAAATGTACGGCGCACATTGATCACATATGCTCTTCAGCTCGCAAAAAGTTAGGCTTCTTAAAACACAAATTAGGAAGATCATCAAGTGAACTGAGAAGCAAGGCGTACAAAGCGCTAGTAAGAACTTCGTCGGAGCACGCTATTATTGTGTGGGACCCTCACTCAACGGTAGATATAGAAAAAATTTTAAAAATTCAGAGGCTTGCCGCGCGTTTATTATACAACTGCTTCAAACGCCGGAACTCTCCAACT
Source organism: Amblyomma americanum (assembly GCF_052857255.1). Classification (NCBI taxonomy): domain Eukaryota; kingdom Metazoa; phylum Arthropoda; class Arachnida; order Ixodida; family Ixodidae; genus Amblyomma; species Amblyomma americanum. Next base: position 102,065,377 of record NC_135497.1, read on the forward strand.
GTCATGTTACATGATGCAAAGCTTGAATACTTAGGTGAACAAAGAAAAACGACTCGAAATAAATTTCTTGGTAGTTTGTATTTTTCAAAACTAGGCATAGACCCCCAGGATTTCATAACTAAATTGTCATCTAAGAAATCTCGTCATAAGCATAAGCATTACATTGAACAAATTTTTTCGCGCACGAATGCCTATAAGTACTCATTTTTGCGTAATACGATTACTGATTGGAACGCACTGCCTCATGATTCTCCTTTGCTTTCCTGCCCTGAGTAATTTCAACCGTCGGTTGGCGTTACCTGTGACGCCCTGTGTTGGTGACACTGCGTGTTGCTTTTTTCTTAGCTCCTGAGCCTATTTAGTCTTGTATAAGTGTTGGTCGTCCTTTTGAAGCTAAAAGCTTTACCACACTAGTCAACAGCGCGCTTCGCGCGAGCCGGCATATGTCCAGTTCCAGTTCCAAAAACTTTTATTTCCATCAGAAATGGAGGCCCTCTACTCCCTACCCCATGGCGAGCAGGCCTGGGGCAGAGGCCAGGGCCTCCGCGACTAGATACAGGCAAAGAGTTGTTGGCTCTTCGCGGCCTCTGCCGCCAGATGGATGGCTTTTTTCTGGGTCGCGGGGTCCGCGCTTTGCAGAAGGGTTTCCCAGGCTTCTCTACTATCTATTCTTTTCCTCACCCCTGGGGAGTGTACACACCGCCAAATTATATGGTCGAGGGTCCCCTTCTCTCCACATTTTTTACATTTATCTTCTATGTCCTCGTCTTGTAGGACGTGTGACACCCATACCGGGTTTATGAAATTTCTGGCCTGTAGCCTTCTCTAGGTTACTGCCTCTCTGTTCCCGAGCTCCTTGTCTGGAGGAGGGACAGTTCTTCTCTGCAGTCTGTAATTATCTATGATTTCTGTGTACGTTTGTAGTCTCTCGTCTAGTTCCTTGCAATATGGCGGTTCCGCTGCTGCACGGAGGTAGAGATCGCGAGCTAGAAGGTGCGCCGCTTCATTGCCTGGTACTGACGTATGAGCTGGTGCCCATATTAGGCTAATTTTTCTATTCATCTTTTTCCCCGTTAGAATTCGCACCGCTTCTGATGCGACTCTACCTCTTCCATAATTGTAGATGGCTGTTTTACTGTCACTTATTATATAGTTTGCCTCTGTTCCCACGCAATCAAGCGCTATTGCTACCTCTTCTACTACTTCCGAATTGCGGCTGTGTATCGTAGCTGCTGATATTGATGTACTCTTGCCATCCACCACTGAGGCTACAGCTGCTCCCAGTCTACCGCTCGCCGCATCTGTGTGTGCTACCGTCTCCTTATTCATTTCGTTGAAGCGTCTCATGAGGGCTTCCGCTCTCTTTTCCCTCCTCTCACTGTTGAACGTTGGGTGCACGTTTCTCGGAAGTGGGTCTATTCTGAGATGTTCCCTGACCTCCTTCGGGATGTCTTGTTTTTGCTGCATGCCTCTGTCTGCCTGCAATCCTACCATGCCTAAAATGGCTCTACCTGAATATGTCTGGCAGAGTCTTTCCTGCTGAGCTGTTCTGACCGCCTCGGCCGTTTCCTTCCACGTGTTGTGTATCCCCATAGCTAGGAGTCTTTCCGTTGAGGTGCTTATGGGTATTCCTAACGCTCGTTTGTAGCACCTCCTAATTATTGAGTCCAACTTATCTCTTTCTGGGGCGCGGATGTTAAGGTATGGTGTAGCGTTGCTGAGTCGACTGATTATGTATGCTTGCACCAATTTTATTAGGCTCCTTTCTTTGAGTCCTCTCTATTTGAGCGCTATTCTTCTGAATATTCCAGTTACTTGCGCTGCACATCCTTCCAGTTTATTTATTGTTTCATCATTGTATCCATTTTCCTGAATGAAAAGGTCTAAAATTCTTATCTTGTCAACCCAAGGCACCGGTTTGCCTCCTACCATAATGCTAAGAGTGGTATCCCTTTTTATTCTTAAAGATTTCTGGTTGTATATTAAGAGTTCTGACTTCTCTGGCGAGCAGGCTAGCCCCCTTCCTGCCGCGTACTCCACTACTGTGTCTGCCGCTGTTTCAAGTCAGTTTTCTATCTCTGCATCGCTGCCCTTGTTTATCCAGACATTTATGTCGTCCGCATACATGCTAAAGTGTAAGTTCTCGATTCCTCCCAGTTTCGCTGGGAGGCCTCTCATGGCTAGGTTGAAGAGGAGCGGGGATAGGACCGATCCCTATGGTGTACCTCATTTACCTAGCTCTATTTCTTTTGACTCCAGGTCCTTGTATCTTATTTTGGCGGCCTTATTTAACAGGAAGTCTTTAATGTAGTTGTATATCTTGCCGCCTACACCGATCTCCTGAAGTTGCGATAGGACCGCCTCATGTTTTACATTGTCCAAATCTTTATTTCGATCTAATCCCAAGATTGCCTCTGTGTCCTTAGTCCGAGAGTCTATGATGTCATGTGGTAATCTTAACATAACGTCTTGAGTACTTAGGCCTGGCCTAAATCCGACCATCTCGTTTGGCCATAATTTCTTCTCCTCCATGTATCTGGTTAGCCTCGTTTGGATTACATGCTCCATCAACTTCCCTACGCATGAGGTGAGGGAGATTGGTCTGAGGTTCTCCAATTTTAAGGGCTTTCCAGGTTTGGGAATAAGAATGATGCTTGCTTATTTCAAAGGTTTGGTAGCTCCCACTTTTCCCACACCTGCTGTATGTATTTAGTTATAGCAGTGATCGACTCATCATCCAGGTTTCTTAGCATTTTGTTGCTTATTCCTTCCGGGCCTGGAGCCGATTTAGTTTTGAGCTTGATTATCTCCGCTCTAACTTCCGCCTCCGTTATGGGCGTGTCCAGTTCTTCATTGCCCGGTCCCTCATAATCTAACAGGTTAGTGCGTGCTATGTTCCCTATGTATGTTTGTTTGATTACCTCTATGAAGCTATCATCTGTTCCCTCATATTTGTGCCGTATTTTGGCCAATCTAATGTTCGTCTGTCACTTTGACTGGGTTCGGTCTAGCAGGTGTCTCAGGATGTTCCAGGTTTTCGCTAGGCTCATTCCCTTCTTCATGTCATCGCATTTACTGCACCAGTTTTGTTCGCACAACTGTATTGCGTACTTTTCGATCTCTCGGTTTAGCCTAGCTATTCGTCTCTTCAGGGTCCGATTCCATCTCTGTTTTTTAAGTTGGTTCTCTAAGCCTCTTTTTGCCTCCCACATGTGCACAAGTTTACTATCTCCCACTAACGGGGCTTCTAGGCCTTCCAGAGTTGCCGCCGCTTCGGTAGCATGTCTTTTAAGTGTATTTGTCCACTCCTCTAGGTCCGTGATTGTAGTAGAGGCGGACTCTTCCCTTCGCTTCCTGAATTTGTCCCATTCTGTAACTTTTGGTTTCTTCAGCCGTTTTTCCTTGATACCTTTGGTCGTTGTTGTAGCTATTATATAGTGGTCACTACATAGGTCTTGCCCCGTATTTTCCCAGGACACCGCCTTGGTGTTCTTCGACAGTATTAGGTCAGGTGTGGTGTCTGCAGTGACACTTTTCCCTTTCTTCGTCGGGGTTCCTGGATCAGTGTGTAGTGTCAGACTCAGTTCTTGTATATCCTCCCAAAGCTGTCTTCCATTACTATCTTTTCTTTTGTATCCCCACACCTCATGCATTGCGTTTATATCTCCTACTATGAAGAGGCGGTTTCTTCCTGCTGCTTTCAGGGCTTTCCTGAATATTTCCCTGAACCTTACTTTTTTTTGTTTGGGACTTGATTAGATGTTAACTAGGAAGAGGCTAGGCTCTTCTTTCCTACCCGTGAGCATTTCTAACAAGACTCCTTCTATGTCCCTGGATTCAATCACATGTTCGATCGACGCTATGTTTCTCTTTACTAGAGTCGTTACTCTCGATTTCTCTCCCCTGTCGCTGTGGAATGCCTGATATCCTGGCAGGGATGCTGGTTTCCAGGTCTCTTGTATCGCTATCGCTAGCGGCTTCTCTTCTAACGTATCCACGTAATTTTGCAATAACGCTCGCTTGCGTTGGAATCCTCGGCAATTCCATTGCCAAATAATGGACTTATTTCGTGTGTTTCTGGCCATATTGAATTTGGGTAAAAGCGTCCTCCAAGTTTTCCTGTCGTTCCCCTAAGGCAACCAGCTCAGTTCTCTGCGTTTGCAATTCAGCTCTTTGCGCCTGTACTTCTGCCGTCATGCTCTCAAATCTCTGATTCATGTTCTCTTGTATCTGGTTGAGTGCTGCCATGACCTGTGCCATGAAGTCTCTCTGTTCTGTTTGTATCGCCTTTATGGCATTCCTATTTTCTTCACATTCCTTCTTTACCTCTACTCATTTATCTGTTTCGTTGTCCCCCTTTCACTTAAGCGGGGGTCTCCTGACTGTTTCTGCCTCCTCCATTTTGTCCTCTACCGTTTCCTGCCGCTTAGGTGTCGAGGGGGTACTTTGTTGTGCTGCCTGTACGGGCTGTATAGGTAGCATGCGAGGGAGAGGGGGCGCTGCCTTCTCTTTTTCCTTTATTGCTTTCGTAAGGTTACTTATTAACCCTTGGAGCTCACTCACTTTCTTTTTCAACTGTTCTATTTCTTTATCTCTATCGTCTTTAGTCTGGGAAGACCCTTCTACAAAGCTTACTTGTTTGGTTTCGTTGTTCGGGGTCCTGCTTCTGCTCTGTCTCCTGCCCAAGGGATTCTTTGGGTCCCTTGATCTCGATATTCTTGTCCCTTACGGCGTCGCTTGCGCCCCGGGTGTTGCCTGGTCTTTGCTCTTGTTTTCCCCAGTCTCGAGACGCTGTCGTCCCTGCGACGTTCCTTCATCGCGCCTGCTCGTGGTGTTTGGGGCCTGTGCTCCTTCTTTTTTCTTCTCCCATATCTTCTTCTTTACTTCGTACGGTGTTCTGTGCATCTCCTTGCATTTCTTGTCTCCCAATGGATGCTCCTTTCCACAGAGGTGGCACTTGGTCTTGCACTGATGACTTCCCTGTGGGTTTTCTTCCCCACAGTTTCTGCACTTTTTGTTGTCTGGGTCCGGGCATACGTCCTGCCTATGGCCCATCCTGCCGGCATGCGTAGCATACTTCGAACCGCTTCTTGTATAGTTCGAGTCTATTTAGGATCTCTTTCTTCGTCCAAAAAATCGGTGCATTATATATGACCCTTTTCCGCAGTTCTCCGGCGCTGCCATATAGGCGCTTACCGTCGTCTTTACGTCGCCCGCTATGAGTTCGGTGAGCGACGAGTACTTGTTTCTTCTCGACGCACCTCCCGTTGCCACGACTATAGACTGCTGCTTCGTGTTGAACGAGATTACGTCTCCCGCTCCTCCATCTTCGTTGCCCGCCATTTTGCTGATTGCATCAGCCAG